>NW_017804968.1:264777-269343 GCF_001891065.2 Hippocampus comes
CCCGAACAGTGTTCCCGATATCCGCACCGCTGTTCTGCCAGACTTACTGATGAGATAAGAAGCGGCCCATGAGCGGCCCATGTCTGTGCCACCGGCGCGGGGGGCTGATAAGCAACGCTCCAAGTCCGCCGGTGTGCTCGCGGCTCACTGTCCGTCCAAAACCAGGTTTTCGGGAGCTGATAAGAGCATAAATCCCCCCTGCAAAGCCTCACGGGGAAAGAAATGGGGGAGGTGAAAAGCCACTACCATCCAGTAGTGGGCATTAAAGGGTAAAGGGCGTTGTAGGATATGTACTGGTTCTGGTTCTGGGACCTGATCACATCTGCCGGAACACATTTTGGGGACTCAGGGAGCCTATTTTGGTTGTTTTTCCTGGTGCGTTTATCGGCTTCCATCGCGTGGTTAAAAATCCACGACGCACGCCAATGATACCTAGTGCAATTAAACACAAAAAAAACGAGCAGGAATCGGCGCCAATTTTGGATCAAAGCCCAATTTATTTCCCAGCAGCTGTCCCGGCGGCAACCCGATGGCACAGCGCAATCATTGCCCGGGTCTCATCAGAAGAATAATGGCGGCGGCGTTGAAATGAGACGCTGGCCCTATCCGCCGAGGTAAGGATTCAAGGGGACCGTTTGTATGACAAAAGTGGAAATATTAAAACGGCGGGGCGGGAACCCGTACGACAGATGGCGTGCGGAGCAATTTCCAGCTCCGATGGTGCCCACCTTTAAGTGGAAATATATTCCGATGAAGCAGACTTAACAACAGGGTTTTGATGACAAACAGCAACTCATGTAGCTATTCCGGTAAATCGAGACAAATGGCAGTCACGCGCGAGAAGCCGCCCAACCAACACAACCACACGCGATTTAATTGCAAGCTGTGATTTTCCGCATTATTAGCCGCTTTGCGGTTCAGCTATTTATCAATCATGTGATCCGTCAGGGTTGAACCCGACCAGTACGTGACGATTTTTGGAGGTGGCAGCGTAAATATTGCTCAAAAGATTTTGTCCTTCCATTGTCCCTGTTGTCTCCGAGGTAACGAGGGGAGGCAGCGGGCAGGCAACCTCCCCCCACCCACCCCCCCAAGCTTCCGCGTCTTCACCCTCTCTCGCTTCCCCCTCCTTCCATACAAATACCTCTCCATCCATCTTCCTGCAACAATGCTTCCCATCCCAATGCCGCCTCATTTCCCCTGCAACAGAGTCTCCCAAGGACTTCATTGACCCTCGTCTCAAGGTAATTGGGAGGGATGTCGAGGGTTGCGATGGGGCTTAATTTACAAGACTTAACTGGAATGCTGAATGGATAAACTAAAAACAAGGACATTCGAAAGCACAAAAACAGTAAAACCCCCCCCCAAAAAATCAAGTCTCATGCTGAGCCAAAAGCCAAAGAACAAAAATGAGTTTTAAGACAACTTTCAACGTTCAGCGGGAGGTCATTCCAAAGAGAGGGACCGGCAACGGAAAAGGTTCGACGCCTCCGCGGAATTCTCGGTACCTCTAATAGTATCTTTAAAAAGAACTCGAAAATGTATCGACGGCCAGTGAAGAGATTGCCAGAGTAGGAGTTATATGCTCCCTCTTACGAGTACCAGTTAAGCAGCGAGCGGCAGTATTTTGGACCAACTGGAGATGCTGAATGGTGGATTGAGTGACTCCGAAGTAAAACGCATGACAGTACTTGATGAGGAAAAAGTTTTTCAGTATTTTCAGATTTTTATAGATATCTTCTTCCAAATCTTGCCCAAGTCCAAGTCGCAGATGCTCCAAAGTAGAACAGGAGGTGCCTGTTTGGCAGCAGCAGCGCTGCGGGGCCCAGGGCCAGACGCGTCTGCCATTAGGGAGAATAATGATGGATATCGGAGTTGCCATTAATCTTGGTCAGGTGTGGCGTGAGGAGGGCCAAGCGTGTCCTCCGTCAAGCCCCCCCGCGCCCCCCCCCCCCCCCAAAACGGGAGCCAGGTGGCCACCAGACGGCACAAGGTCAGCGGGGAAGGTCGAGTCTGGCCGCAAATGCATAGAGTCACGCTGAATTACAATTGATTGTCACGCTGAAACCGGAGACCCCCCCCCCCCCAAAAAAAAAAGAAAACGTAAGCTACGATTTGAGTTTTTAAATCGTTTTCCAGTCGGACTTCAAGTGGTACCTGGACTTATGTGCTGCTGTGGGCTACAACTCACGCCCAGACGCTCACGCGCAGAATAACACATTCAACACATAAATATGACAAAACAGGCAGTCAGTAAATTGTGTCAATGATACTATTATGTGTTTCTTTTTTTTAATAAAAATAATTACAATTATTTTCCTGAATGCGGAAAAATGACAACATGAATAGGTTTCATTTTGTATTGATGACAAAGGACAGCTAAATACGACTGTCATCCTTGACGCCGAACTCACGGTGGGATGTGTCGCGGCAAAAAAAAAAAAAAAAGCTTTCACTCGTCCCCCGCTGTCTGCCCGGCGCAAAGCTGCTTGGCGCACTGCACGTGCGAACGCACACCCCCGCAGAAACACTTTCAAATTGACAAACGCACACGAATGCGCAACGCCCACACGGGACAAATCAAAGCCGCCACCGCCGCGCTTTCTGCTTTTGCTCATTTCCATTTTGCGGCGGCGCTATTCTTGGCCCACGCCGGTCCCGTCGGTGTGGATTTGAGAGGATTGATAATTCTCTTTGTTAAGTGACAAGCCCCGCAGCCTGCGTGTAATCCCGCCGTGAACTCTACGTAACCTCCGGTTCTGCAAAATGGAGCAAAGTACCCTGAAAAAGCAAGGGGTCCAATCAGTGGAGCGAAGGAATTTGTGTCTCTGAGGGTAGGGGGGTGGGGGGGGGGATGCCCACGGGGTTGATGAGCGGGCGCCGATAACCTCGTTCAAGATGCGCTATTGGCGATCAAGTCGCCAGCATCACACACACACTGCGTAGCGGGAGTTTCGGATTAAACACTGTGCCAGAAATGACACATTTTTGAGCCTGAAGCATTCATGTCACTTTGATGTCTGGGTTGCACTGCACATTTATCGGGCAAATCCCACAAAGGAAATCATTGGGGGGGGGGGGGCTGCTTAGCAGCCATCAAAAATCCCCTCCAAAATCCTAACATGATCAAGGTAAATGTATCTATGGCAGCACATTTGGCACAACCCACGTTGTGCCAATTCATGACGTTAAAAAAATTGGACAAAAAAAAAAAAGTTTTTTAAATAAACTGGTCATTTAAGACTTAACTTTTTTTTTTAATATATATAAAAAGGATATGGTCAAGTCTAACACTGCCGGCGCACCCTCCACGTAACAGCCGAAAGCATAATGGCTACAATATCAATGTCACTCACCAATGGCAGCTAAACCATGACAAGGTCCGCCATACGGAAGCTGCTCTGGTTTCCAAAAGAAGTTAATTAGATTGGAATAGATTTATTTTTTCTTAGCTTGGGTCGATTTGTATTTGAATGTTATGACTGAAATTAAACAGGAAAAATGGGTAAACGTTTTGACGTTTTGTAGCTAGCCAAAATGGCCGCCTTCCTGTTCAATTTGGGTGGCATGAGTACTCGACGCTTTTTAAAGCGTCTTTTTGAGATCGACATCCTTTCATCCATCCATCCATCCGCTACCCCACAGCCAATCTCGGTTTTAAGTTTACCCTGACAATAAAGTTCAAATCCAAAGGCTGAAAATCGCCATCGACTTGACCTTGCTACTTTTCGCTGTCTTTTAAAAAGTGCAGTGACACGGAAAACAAAGGCGTGAAAAAAATAAATCATCTCTTCCAGGCAGTGTGAAAGCACCGAGTACCAACCCTTCGCCTTGACTGTATTCCGCCGCTGAGGTTTTTTTTTTTTTTTTTTTGGTCGATGGGGCCGACTGTGTTAGCATTGCAGATGGTCGTCACGTGAAAAGGTTTCATGCAGGAAATCAATCAAAGCCGAATCATTTCAGCTCGGAGGAGAGATTCTGTGGGGGATGCGCAGCGCACAGATCTGACGAGGTTTTGGCACAGGCACCGTTGCAGCCGGTTTGTCACAATATTGATTTCGAAATCATTACCCAGACTGCTTAGCAAGTCCTCACATGCGCTCTGCCAGCTTCCTGTACTAATTTCTGAGACAATGTGCTTTAAAATAAAATGGAAATTGTTAACCATGTCACTTGCGGCACAGTCATTGCCACAATTTAAAAAAAATAATAAATACATAATAAAAAAAGGCCGGTTGGGTTGTACACAAAAGTTTTTTTTTTTTTTTTAAACAAAAAACAGAATGCGGAAGAGGAAAAATATCCTACGACAACTGGGAAAAATCCCAAATATGGAAAAACAATAATTACATTATTTATATAATAATTATTTAATTATTTGAATTATTGTCATAATATGTATTATTATTATTATTATTATTATTATTATTTGTATGTCAATATGCTGAACCGGGAATGTGCAGTACAAGAGAGCAAAACCAGCAAATTTAAACCACCTGCTCGCCATTCGCACCTGTGACCTTGTAACAGAAATGGAAAATGATGGTGGGGAGGGGTCCGGGGGGG
>NW_017804968.1:269520-285376 GCF_001891065.2 Hippocampus comes
GGGGGGGGGGGCTGACAGCATTTGGATATTTTCACTTCGCGGCGCCCTGATTTTTGTTGCCGGCCTCCTCACGCTGCTCCTCTGTCAGCATAACAAGGTCACAACTAATCTTTTAAAAGCACTTCGGAACAAAACTAAAATGCAAGAGGAGGTTTTTATTTCGAAGCAGAGGAGAGGAGCTGTAAATCATTTCTAAGGGTAAGCGTGTTTAACCTTGCGCCGGCTAACAGTTTTGTGATGTCGAGCCTTGACGAAGAAAGGTCGCGCCATATGTGGAGGTTGATCCCTCCGCCTTCCGCCAACGTGGGGGTGGGGTGGGGGTGGGGGTTGATAAAACGAATGAACGAACGTGCAAGCAGACGTTGCCATCGTGGAAGTTCATTCGAGGTGTAATGACTTTAATCTTGTATCGAAAGGTCATTAATATGCGTCGAAAAGATTCAATCGACGTAATGAGGGGCTCACTGAAATTCCATCATGTTAGTTCCCCCCCCCCACCCCCACCCCCCACCTGTTGTTTTTAATTACTTATTGACTCCAGCCAATAACTGGAAGAAATCATTCGTAGGAATTGCTCATCGCGCGAGTCCGAGCTGTCAAGATCACTCCCCTTTTGCGCTTCAGCGGAAGCCGCGTTTCGTTCCCGAAAGACAACTTGAGGTTAAGCAGCCAGTCTTATTTTACAAAATAGAAGAGCCGTCGAGTAAATTAGCCCACCGCGCTTGGTCTTTGGGTGAGCTGGTGTTTGGACACAGACACTCATTTACTCGGCGCCGTGGAGTCAACAGGGCGGCGAACGAGGCGCCGCTCTGCTCCAAGACTCATTAGTGGGTTTTCATTTTCAATGAGGGGGAGCCCAAAAGGTTGATTACGGTACAGAGCCACATGTTCAATATTTTTTTGTAGTCATGTGTAAAATAAATAAGTAAAAAAGCGTTGCTTGTGTGGCCGTTTGAGAGTGCCTCGTTGTCAGCTGTGAGTGCACGCGTCTCACACAGCTAATTTGCTCTTCCGTCCGTTTTGGCCTACGACGACATTGTTAATGACCCACATCCTTTATTTTCCAAGACAGGCTGACCCGAGGGGGTGCGGGCAGGGCCTGCCGGGTATAAGACCAGCGGTCGGTGTCTTTACGAGAACATGTGGTCCACAAAGATCACAGCGGCGGCATTTGCGGTGCCCTCGCAGACGAGATGAAGGCTAATGAAGAGTTCTGCATGAGGACGTCCATTCAGACGAGATAATGATTATGGCATTTTACGGCGCGGTGGATGTCATTAGCTCTAAATGCGGGCCAATAACAGGAGGGAAAATAAACCAACGGCCGCGTTCTTCTATGGTTTGGAAAGAAGAGTATCAAGTTTTTAAAAAAAAAAGAAAAACATCTCCTATATCATGGAAACATCTTTCGCCAAGCAAGGTCATTCCAAAAAAGCTCATTTTCTATTAAAGCCTTATCAAAATACTGAGTGGTGAAGGTCTGCCAGTTGAAATGACAGAAAAAAAGAGCATGTGTGAAAGTCTAGAAAAATACAACAAAATAAAACTGTGAAGTTTAAAAAAAAGAAAGGCTTCCTTCTGCCACTTCCAGTTGAAGTTCACAGTCAGACTACACAAGTCTGCTAGGAATGTACACAGTAGAGCAACACTAAAATATTCACAGGCATCTATTCTTCATCCTCTGCAAAGAACGACGAATATCAGTGCCGAACTGAGGAACTCAGACCACCTCTACGGACACTATACCTCCACGTCTGGACGATACTGCCCCCAGGTGGCAATGTGGCGCACACCATCATGTATCTGCGATACAGCGGGGCCACAAATGATAAACCGTACGTATATGCTGTCACCGCTCCCGTATCTGCATGAACGCAGCCCAATGCGAGTCACGGGCAAATCGACTGTGTGCTCAGCCGCATCCACGGGAGAGATTCTGCACCGCGTGCAGTTTGCCTTCAACACGAGCCGCTGCTCCCCGACGCTGGCTAATACCCGGCGCCGATAGGTGAAAGCAAACACAATGACAGCAGGCGCTACGTGCGCATGCATCGCCAACACCGTAGCAAAACGCAACTGTGACTGAGTCGAAACGGAGAGAGGTTGTCACAAGGTAATAAGGGGAAGCCACGGGGTGCTGCTGTCTTGTGTGCAGACACCGGCGGCGTGCTTTGCTTACAATGAACTGATAGCGGGGAGCAAAGCATTAGCTTACTTCAGCTCCATGGATCTGACGCATTTGGTACCCGAATGAAAGACCGGTTAACAAAACAGTCCCGTTGGTTATAAAAGTAATCTTTAACACTTTCAGGCACGGCGGTTGCTACAGTGGACAGCTTGAAAGGGTTAAAGTTGAGCAACGTGCAATTCGGACTTCAAGCGACACATGCTAGCTCGGCAAAACAAACATGGCAGAAGACCGCAACCGTAGCCCGGCCAACTGGATGCTCCGCGCGTTGACAAAAACAGTCAGGCGTGAGCGGAGGGTGTCAATTTCGCCGACGAGGTCATGAGTAGATTTGAAAGCAGTGCTGCGCCGCCGACCTTTCCGAAAGGTTTCCAACGAGCGCTAATACTCCCGGTTGACCTCTGCGCGTCCCCCGCTACATCGCTAGCTGAGCGTACGAGTCAGCAGGTTTCCGTCTGCTGACTGACGCAATCGAGAAGGCCGCACTAACGTAAGGACACGGGAGTACAGCGAAACCAGTTTGCCGCACAAGAGCAAATACCAAGTGACTAATCGCTCGGCGAAGGCGTCGACTATTACAAACACCCATCAACGCACCCGAAAAATAACCACGCATTGTGATAACTTGTGCCAAATGACTTCTGCGTCAAGCGAGAAAGCAGCTGCCCTCCGGAGGGGGTGCAAACAAGACGCCTCGGATTAGCATTTTGAAACAGGACCTTGGCACGCTGCCGCGCCCGAGTGGCACGAGCCCCCCTTCCCCCCCACTGCCCGACGCTCGACCTCCGACACTCGGCCACTTGGGATACGCGACATGCAGTTAGGGGCCGCTTAGCAGCCGGGAGCCTCGCGGCCAATGCCGGAATTGGCAGAGTCAACTGGATTCCTCAACATGGCACGCCGGCGTCAAGACCCTTGAAGGATTAATGGCCGCGGAGGGTCTTCATCTATGCATTCCTCCCGGGGACTCGCTAGTTGGCCATTTTGTGGATGGGCGGCTTATAGAACATTCTGGCATCCTAAGCCTCCACGCACTCTCACACACACACTTGTTTTTCAACACGCATTGACCCATTTCTTAAACTTGAACTTGCAAAGTGGAGATGAGACAAGGAAATAATCTTGTGTCAATTTGACGTGACGCTTTGAACTGGAAGTGACAAATGAACCACTCGAAGCAAGCACATGACTCATTATCGGCACATTTCTCACTCGTCATCGTTAAAATCCCGCACATCTGACAAGGAACTGGTTAAAAAAAAATAAAATAAAATAATCCACAGGTTGTGACACAGCAGCACCCATTTGATCAATGTTATCAAGATGACTACAGCAGACAACAGCAGTCGTACTTTGCACTGGCCCTTTTGTTCGCGGGATCACAGTTTGCTCCTGTGTTTCCTTGGTAACCTTTTTAGCAGGCAAAAAAGCCTGCGCGCACACACACGTGCGCGCACACACATTCTCTGAAGGGTTTGGAAACAAGGAAGGAGGGAGCAGACGTGACATCCCATAATGAGCCGACTGTGAATGTCGATCAGTGGTGGGGGTGGGGGTGGGGGGGCGGAGGTTACATAAATGTTTTATGTTCCTTGTCAGCGAGGAAAGGAAAAGCCAGGAGAGAAAATTGTCACTGCCAAATATGAAGACCTCGAACACTGCCGGTTCGCTTTGATTTTTTTTTTTTTTTTTTTTTTTTCCTTTTGGCCTCAGGGCAGTTTTGTCAATGGTAAACACTGAGACAGACTGCAGGTGTGATAAGTTCAGGGGTGTGGGGGGGCTGAAAACATTCCAGGATGACACAAATCAAACTGTGTGTCGCGAGAGTGAAAAGAAAAAAAAAAATCCAAAGCTTTGTTCATCTTTGGCTGGCGTGACTTCCCAAGGTTGTCTCACGTTCCGGCGAAACAAGACAGGAAGTGTCTTTGGACTGGACTCCAAAGGCAAATAAAGCTTGAAATGGGAGTGCCTGAACACTCCTGAAATTACTGTTAGCCCAGAAGAGGGCGGAGCCATATACGGCCTTCAAATCCGTCATCACCTAAAATTCCAATCAATTTAAATGAAGCCCAGCCCTATTCCAGACTAGCAGATCCGTCACATGAAACATATGCAGACCCCAAATGGCCCAGAAGTCCCAGGTTCTGAGCCACATGCTAGCTAGCGGGGGGGGGGGTGTGTGCATGAAGAGCAAAAGCCCGCATCACCGGAGGGATGCAGCTTGCTTTGATGGAAATAAACAACGTGTGTGACTAGTGCCAAGGTTTCAGGCAATGGACAAATTGATTGAGGTGTACCGCTTTAAGAAAAAAAAAAAAAAGCACAAGTCAAATGAAAACACATTTCTTCATCATGTTCTTTCAACATGGTGGGAACAGTTTTGGGGGCGGACCCCTCTCAATCGCTTGCAGCTTTTGACCTCAACCGCAGCTCAACACCTTAGGGATCAATTGGAACCACAATCCAAGCAGGCCCTCCCGTCCAATAAATGCTTTGCTAGATTAAAAAAAAAAAATCCCATGGAAAATCTTCCCAGGAGTTATATACTGTAAATAAAACTGATTCTGAAAACTTTTTTTTTTTAAAACGGGACAATGCATATTCATGAGCATTTGTATGTCAATACTATGTGACAGATGAGAGTCATAGTCACAGTCCCTTGGCAGGTTGACGTAACAATTCTAGTATCAACACTCAAAAATAGGGGAAGAAAAAAAAATCAAGACGTGTAAGAGAACAGAATCCAAAAACAACCCCCAGATACTTAAACTCATGAAAAATTTGTAGCTTTTCTCCTGCCAAGATGTGAGAACAGAATTTTCTAGTCCGCTTATCCTCACGAGAGTCGCGAGCGTACTGTAGCCGAGCACAGCTGTCTTCGGGTAGTAGGTGGGGGGTACACCCTGAACCGGTCGCCAGCCAATTTCAGGGCATACATAGACGAACAACCATTCATGCTCGAAAAATCACACCTGGGGACAATTTAGAGCATTCCACTAACCTGCCATGCATGTTTTTGGAATGCGGGAGGAAAACGGAGTACCCACAGAAAACCCACGCAGGGACGGGGAGAAGCTTCGCACAGGAAGGCTGGAGCCGAAATCAAACCCTGCAGCTCTGCACTATGAGGTGGACGTGCTAACCGCCCTTGGGTAGATTAGTCATTTACAAAAGAAAAAAAAAAAAAAAACAATCGGGCCAATCATGGAGCCTTGTGGAACATCAGCAGAACATTGGCACTCTTGCTGCGACTGCTTTCTGTTTAACTCATCCTCAAAGTCATATAATATGAATAGGATTCCATTCCTTTTTTTTGACAACAAACGTGACAACAGATGCTAATGAACACTTTCAAAATATGTAATTTAATCAGTTTGAATTCCCCCCAAAATGACGTCACCAGACCAGAACAAAAGCCGTCATCAGTCTCCTCAGAGAGCGAAAACGGTTCATCAACAACATACTGATTAGGATGGCGCTCATCAACAGCACTCGACTCGTGCGGGTTCTTGAAAATGGTAATGATCAGCGAAAACGGCGCGCGGCTTTGCTTTCCAGACAAACATATTTCAAAGATGAGACACTTGCCGTTGCCCTCCATGTGCTGAAACGAGGAACCCGCCATAATGCATCATGATTAATGGCGAATAATGAGAGGGAGGGCTCGGTTTGTACACACGGCCTGCGGGGATCGCAAACAGTCTTCCCTTCTCCCTCTTCTTGAATTACTTCCACACAACCAGCACGGGGTGTAAAAAATATGAAGAGCCACTTTCCATCACAATGCGTCGAAAGCCTTTGCTGTGGAATTCCTGCATGACAAAAGAGAGACGCCTCGCCTCACATCATCGTTGCCCTCCAACTTGGGAAGGGTGACACGGCCTCTCGCTTAGGGCTTCGCCGTTAATGCCGCGATTTACGCCTTTTGTCATCTTGTGGGGGGCGGAGGGTAGGGAGGGGGCGAATATTAGCAAAAGTAATCCAATCTGACTCAGCTATTCCGGTCACCCTCGAGGATCCGAGTGGGATGTACGCTTACCAGCTGGTACGTATTTCAGGTCACCGTGTGCAGTTTGAGGAATGCAGCGGCCGAGGCGGGGTGGTGAGCGGAGGAGGGCGGGAGTGGAGTTGGGGGGGGCGGCTTTGAGCGCCACTGTTCCATAAATGGAGCGGACAGAGTTCGCTGCACACGAGGAGAAGCGGCTCGGGCCTACGGGCCATTGTTGTGGGCTGACAGTGTGTTCTCATGGTCAAGTGACCGTCACCAAAACTGGCTGCACAATACGCTCTTCCTGGGGGAGGCTCACGGCAAGCTTTCCCATGCCCCCCCCCCCCATTATGCGCGATTCAAAAATCCTCTTTCCCAAAGACAAGGGCCCGACTGATTTATTGGACAACCAATTGAACTAGCGAATTTCAAATATGTTCAGATTTTTACATATAAACAAATTACAGGATAAAACAAATCCAAGACCATTCAAATGTAACTCCAAAATATGTTTTTACACCTGATTTTTTGAAAATTCAGAGTTTCATTGATCCGTTGTGAAAATTTTATTCAAAAGGCTGTAAAACACCGTCTTTAAATAACCAAACATTTCTAAAAAAAATGATATTCCGGTATGATCATATGCATATTTTCCTCTCCGTGGTCTGAACCCAGCAATCCGCCACGCATGCTTTATGAACCGACTTATGATCTAATGAGCCGCATATAAATTATTCACACCTTAAATGCTTGGGCGTATATATGGTATTAGTAATTGCCTGGCACGCAAGGCTGCAAAACGAACGCCACCGTGCATGCAGATGAGAACAAGAAGATCTTGAATGAGAGATGGTTTTATCTTTTCTAATATTTCCCGAAATGAATCTGTCAATCTAAATTTACCTGTGTGTCATTGGCTGAACAGGCCTGCCAGTCTGTTTGTTTGTTTTCCAGCCCGTCTTTCCAGTGCGTGAGCGAGCGAGAATGAGGTGAAACTGGGCGAGGATGTTTGGCGGCACACAGACAAAAATTCCAGATGCATGACCCCCCTCCTCGTCTCGTCTCGCTCGCTCGCTCAGCTCCGGTCGGCGAGCTGTCAGTAAGCCAGTTTATTGTTTCAAGCTTTTGTGCAACGCTGCAGCTTTAGAAACCCGGATTCACGCCGGAAAGAAAAATAAAACGAGATTTAGCAGATTAACCGTATGACCGCGCCTAAAAATTTTCGACGGGGTTCCCGATTCGAAAATGCGAGAATTGGTATTGTTCATCAAAGCGGTGGACAATTTGGGGGGCAAAGGGCTTTAAAATGTATTCGTTGTAACAGAGTCACAGTGCAACACAGACTTCTCTTAGTTTGGTCAGCATGTTGGTCTAAATTGTTTGGATAGGGTGTAATTCCACTGTTGACCATTGGACGGCAGCACAATATTTACTTTGAGATAAAATCGGAAGAAGAAAAAAAACATTTCGGCGTAGCCTAGTTTAGATTAAAATTATTGAATTTCCCCTTCTGTAATCCTGCTTTTTACGCCTACAGAAAGCACCGGCTGTAGGTTTATTTCATGATGTTCATCGTTTGTTGTCTGGGCATTCCTCTCATGCTCTTACAACGGGTCATATACAAATACTCATAATCACCCTCTATTGTTCAAACGTTTCCTCACGTAGGAATGACTAAGCTTTTCAGGCATAATCCTCTTCAAGCAAATTGATCATTAGAAGTTCAAGTCTCTTGGACGGTTGTGTAAGTCAACATCAGGTCAGGTCAGGTCAGAGAGAACCTGAAAAAAATGTTTGTCCGTGATCATGACCGTCATAGTCACCCAGTAAATTACGGGTGACTTCAGTTCATAGTGTAACGCGATCCCTCTTACTCAATGAAAAAGTGTTATGTGAGCTACACAGTACACAACATGAGCATTGAAATGAATGTCATCCGTTTTTAATTAATCTGTTCCAGTCCCCCTATATATATATATATTTTTTTAATGAGGAATCATTTTAATAAAACATCATGATAAAATGCTGCTATCCAATTAATGTGCTGCCCCTCCTGGTGTGCCCACAATGGCCACCAGGAGGCAGTATAAAAAAGTCATTCAAAACAACCCCCCCCCCAAAAAAAAACAAAACAATAGACTACTCCAAATGACTCAGTAAGATGCTGTCATGTTGCCATTTTTCTTGGAGGATAAAGAATATATGCCCGTCAGTATCGTATTGTCTGGCTACATGTGTTGCTCCACCGTCTTCAACTATGTGTCGCTTCTGAAAACCGCCGCGGTTAACGCCAAAGCATGTTCATGACGTTTTGCATTGCTCATTAGCATGTCATTCTTTTACGTTCATTTGACGGTAAATTTCACGCAGGAGTGGCAACAAACAGCTCCATTTGGTCACGATCTGGCAAATGGGGAAGTTGAATCGAGTTCACCGTCATAGCTGAAAGTTTGCAAGTCAAAGCAAAAAAATAAAAAATAAAAAATAAAATCCCAAATCGGGTCACTTGTCTCTCAAGGCACCGCTGTAGTCAAACCGGAGAGAGGAGACAAAGCCAGCCCCCCCGCCCCCCTCTCTCCCGTCGATGCAAAATTGTGGGGTGCTATTAAAGTAAACAGGGCTCGGTTTGGCGCAAGGAGATTTGCTGACATGACAATTGCGGGTTCTTTGTGGTCGATGGAGAGACGAGCAAGTGAAGCTCGAAAAGAGAAGACCTTGTCAGCCAATCGAGAGCACGACCTTAGACGGAGGCTGGAAAGCGCCGCGTCTATATATAGTCATCCTCTTTCTATCTCCTAAGGCCTGGACTTCTTGAACCAGTGCTTCCACAGCATGTCCAAGTTCATAAGAACTTAATAACAGTGCATGTTGCAGCTTGACCAGACGTGTCTTGGCAGAAGCCGCGGGGACTCCAAACACTCGCTGCCATTACTGGTGTTATCTAAGGTTTTTTTTTTTTTTTTCCTTTCTTTCCTCTGCAGCCTCAGCACACGCAGCTCTTCTCCGTCACTGTGTGGAGCAGTTAACGTCAAATGAATAGAACAATTAAGTCCAGCATGCAGCCGGGTCAAACGGCAGCAATTAGCGCAATGAACTTTAACCTTCCCTACTGCGGGTGTCGAGATGGATCGGCTAATGGCGCGTTGGACTCTGGCAGTGGACCAAACGGATGGAACTGCATTGGGTTAGCTTCACCGTGCCATTTTTTTTCAATCCACAAACAAGGTTGTGGATTTTTTTTTTCTTTTTCAATAACTGAGGAATGTGTCATCTCAAAGAAGCCATTCAAATCTGATCAACTCCCAAAAATGATTACATTTTTGTACAGCGGAAAATTCAGAGCCACAGAAGTCTTGGTTTATGTCAACTAGCATCCCAGAATGGATTGTGCTCACCCTTACAGATTTAATTTTATAAAATATGAACATTGTACAAAATATCACAGTCATGTACTTCTCAGATTAACATTTCACATAAGAATGTACAAAAACGCTAATTGGTAAACGGCCATAGTATAATGCGTGCCTGTTACCGGCATTAGCGGCTAATGGCTAGCAGCTAGACGCTAATTATAAAGTGTTAAGAGCCGCCGGATTTTTTTTCAAAGGCAGTTTAATAGGCGAAAATTAATCAGCGCATTTTGATTCTGACAGCCAAATATATAATAAAAAATATATCATTTTTAAAAATGTTATAATACTGGATGATTTGATGGAATTTTCAGTTGGCTATGCGGACAGCAAACATATTTGATAGCCGCAGCTCGAGATCAAGTGGAATAAATGTATGACAGAAGTCAAATGAAAAAATATCAAATGCTGGCTTTTCTATGAAACCACGTGCGATAGCTAGCATGCGCGAGAGCGCACGGGCGTGTCGGAGGAATGCAGTAACTGCCACGTAATTAGAGTCCACATTCAGGTATGCAGAGCCAGAGGCAGGCAGGCACTCAGCAGGTTCGGCACGGTTTAATCCCCTGCCAGGAAAGTTCACAGTAAAAGCACTCGGGTAGCGACGTCGACACAGGTGTGGTCTCCCAGATCAAAGTTTGCAGCGAGAGCCCCGCCCTCATATTTTGGAAACGGGCCAATTAGGTTGAAGGGAGGAAGTGTTGAGTGTCGGCGCGCCTTGCAGCCAGCTGACAGCGCTTTGGAGACAAAGTCATTATACGCACGCTCCGTGTCCGTCGCACTCTCACGCCTCACTTATGTCACATTGGCCCGGTTTAAGCAGCGGTGGGCAACCTAAGGCACGTGGGACATCAAGTGCCCCGCATGTGTTGAGCGATTAATCGAGCAAAGACGGTTGTTGGGATGTAGGTCAACTGAGTAGGTGCTTCATAAAGTTGTCTGAAGTTGAATGCAAATTGAAGCTATTTTGCCATACTAAGTATCGGTGGCTGGTATCTGCGGCCTCTATTAGGCACCCGTTTTTTTTAGGCAGTTAAAATGCGTTATTTTTATGTATGACTGTCAACCGAGGTTTCATAATTTGAACGCAAACAAAACATACTTTTTACAAGTCAAGGTTTTCAAACAACCGACTGACTGACATCAGCCGGACTGCAACTACATGCAAACAATCGGGCTCAGTTGTCAGGTTTTAATGACGGCTTAAAATTTTTGGGGAAGATAAATAAAAAATGAATGAACCACTTTCTGTCAAAATTCCAATGTGGACTTCCAGTTGTGATTTACGGACTTTCCGTAAGTGCTCCATCTCAATGGCATCCTACCCTGGAAAAAGAGAATGTACTCGCTCCAGTTGCGACTGCAGACTGGGATCAAGGCTTTAAGAAGGAAATGCAATGTGCTGGGTCAGGTTTTTTTTTTTTTAACCCCCCCCATTTTTTTCGGAAAGCCAAAGTTCCGCTGATGAAAGGGGAGCTTATAAGTGGAGGCCATTTACATACGTAATGCCTTGTAAATCAGAAACGAAAAATTCCGCCTTGAGAAGGCCATCGAATGGGGAGGGAGGAATGTCCAAATGTCCACTCAGAGCAAGTATTCAGTCCAATCGAGTCTAATTAGTCCACCGTATGAAATATTTCTCAGCTCAAGGATCAAATCCTTTGTCTGAGCCCTCACCAACGTGATATAACCTTGGCTAAGCGGTTGCGGTTTAACCTTTGTCTCAACGGAAACAGTTTTTTGGGAGCATTAATGACTGAAAAAAAAATTAAAAAGCTGTATAAATCAAAACACCGGCTGCCAGTTTAAATCAACACCACGCAAAACTCACGGGAGCTCGTACTGTATTAATATATATATATATTTTTTTTTACGGCAACATTTGTTTCAATATGCTACAGTTTCCATGGCGACTGTTTGATCCAAACACCTGCAGCACGCGTGACCTCCCTGCTCGGAGATCTGTGCGACTCAGAGGCAATTATGACCACACTCGAGGTCACGAGACGCCACAGAAAACCGAATACAGTTTCGAAAAAGAAAATCACTTTCTATTTCCAAAAGACCATTCTCCCGAGTAATCAACGTAATGAGCACGGCAAGTCTGAGTGGGTTGAGAGTGAAACCGAGCGCGCTGATGATACGCGAGCGTGTCAGCAATCGGCATTGTGACACCGGCGGATGCGCACACCTGCTCACTTGTCACTTTTACTCCCTCTAGGGGCGCGGACGCTCATCGGAATGTCTTCGTTTTTGCCAACATGTTCAAAGACGACGGCAAGGTCGACAACGAAAAACGGGCTGGCCCGAAGCGTTTGACTTTGTTAAGGCTGAAATGATTCACCGAATCATCCAAATTTGATGACAAAACAAGTCTGAGCAAAATCTTCACAGTGATTATTTTTCCACATCAAACCTGCTCGAAACAGCCCGGCACCCACGTCACTCACCGGGCCAGCCGCTGCCTTTTAAAACCACATCCTGCATTTTCCACACAATAAGGCGCACCTAAAAGCATTCGATTTTCTCAAAAGCCGACGGGGCGATTTATAATCCGATGCATTTTATATGTGGATCGATATTCTGATTTCTTGGACGTACGATATTAAATGTTCGGTAAAGCGCTTTGGTACAGCTGCAGCGGTTGTGAAAGCGCCATATCAATCAAGCCGTATTGTATTGCATTCCCTTTAGCGTAGCTCCATCTAGTGGATGCATCACGAAAACCGCAGCCACTATTGTCGCTTCGATTCTATGCGCCTTATAATACGGTGCGCCCTCCATCTGAAAACACTTTTATTTCTGGTAAAAAGGGAGAAGATTTTTCCATTGGCGTTTGTGGTTGGTGAACCAACAGGGTCACGTCTGAATATTTTAAGTGTCGTATCAAAGAAATGCTACGAATTTGGGGGGAACCTTTGACCTGTCGAGCAAAATCAACCATTTAGAGGCTACCAGTGTTGGACAAACAAAACGCTGATTGAAAATTCAAACGTGCATGTTCTTCATTAGCTTTTATTTTATTTATTTTTTTTTATGTGGCACATGCGCAGCTTTTCGTTCCTTCATGGTAAACACACGCACAATGCGGTTATGTAGACAGCCTGTCTGGAAGCCTTGGACCAGAATAGCTCTGATAATGCATCTGTCATGAATGTGTGCGATGGGGGGACGTGTTCCTCGGCAAAACCGCGGAAAACAGAATCGTTGCGCTAACTACTCCCTGGCCTGCTTGACTGTATTTATTTATCATCTGCTAAACATTGTTATGGCAAATTACTACTGAACTCGTTTTCACCAAACGAGGTCTGGGGCTTTCATAGCACGTCTGCAAAATCCTTTGGTCGGTTTTCGTAGAATACCCGACAATGATCAAATTGACGCACGCCGTTGTTAGCTCTCGTGCTCGTGAAGTACATCGCAGTGACATTGATACGGCAGAAGGTATAAATCTGCAGGCCCCGCCTCCGTTTTCATGTCGTACGGCAGAAATGGGAGAACGCAGAGCGAATTGTAAACTTGAGGCCTGTGAAATGTCATCTCCCCCCCCACCCCCCCACCCCTAACCGGATTCACATGTCCGCAGACTGAGTCACCTGATCATGATCTGGTCATGTTAAAAACAGAGCAAGCACCTCTCACCCCATGTCTCTTTTTATTTTATTTTTTTATTAATTTATTTTTTTGCGCTGAGTGGAATAAGCCAGCTGCAAACACACAATATGGACATTTCCCCCGCCCCCACCTTCCCCCACATTTTTACACCCTCCCTTGAGACGCTTGGTTTTTTCAGGCGGAAAACAAACTGTCTCTTCGTCTTTTATGAAAAACATACCCAAGATAAAGACCCATACATTTGGTTGGAAAACATATTTTACATATCTGCAGTTTGTTGCTTTTTCGGGGGCGTGGCTAAAACGGTAACCTGGGTCGGATTTGGGCATGCGACATTCGTCGCACCACAACATGAGAACTTCGGCGCCTTCGTTCGCATCAACTGCTAGCTAGCTGGCTATGCTAACCCTCCCCAAAAAAAAATGCATCTTCCCTTCAGCTATAGTCCACTGCAGTAGTCTGTTTAGAGCGCCTCATCGTCAACCGTGAGTTGCACGCACGTCATGGAAAGAAGGCGGAAGAGTGTGGCCAAAAAAGATTTCAAAAGCCCGACATGACAGCCAAGATGCGGACAGAGGATTCCCACTGGAATGGCCCTTTTAGAGTGCCTCGTCACGGTGTGGAAAAGCCCCGCGACGACTCGGTGAGACATATACTTTGTAACCACTGACGGATTTACACCGATATATTTTGGCTGCCCAAATATGTAGTTATATGTAAGCGTAAGATCGCTAGATGAAGTAGCATCAATTTTTCTGGGCTGAAGAAGTGCTATTTGATTGACAGTTGACAGCTGGGGGTGGGATGGGGCGGAGCGGAGAGAGTGGCTTGAAATTGCACCATTTTTAAGCCTCATATTATATACTCGACAGTTTTGGTTTTTTTTCTTCTTTTTATCGTTCAAAATTGGCAGAGTTTTTAACAACGGGCTTCTCTGTGGTGTGTCAAATATAGAAGACATTTATTTTCATCCGACAGGGACTTGCAGGGTCAAGCGCCGGGCATAAGGTTAGGGTTTAAAGCTCACCGTGATGGCCATCAGACCTCGGCACTTGTCATTAATGTCTCACAAAAGGCTTTTAAGAGGCCCTAAACTTTGGTTTGTTTAAACCAGAAAGCCTCAAATGAGTGGATGGACTTCTTTTAACACGACCTGGGACTCTGTAGTGGTCCATATAACCTAAGACCAACGGAACGACAACTATTACTCGTCGGGCCCAAATGACTAGTTTTGTTTTTCTTCTTCTTCAAAAAAAAAAAAATCGCCTTTTAGGGGGATCTACCGAAAAAAAAGATTGTTTTGTTTTGTGAAAATTTATTTTTGAAGAAAACCTTCCAAAAACTCACTCAGTAGCACCCCGTGAAAATTTGGAAAGAATGAAAAAATAATCCAGGGTCACCATAGTAAGTCTTTTTTTTTCAAACCATTAATTTCTTGCAGAACCCCCCCAACACCACCCTTAATTTTTTTTTTTTTTTTTTTTAAAAGCAGGTCACTTTGCTAATTGGCTTTCTCCATCCATGCAGTACAATAGAATGGGGGGCCTGTCCTTAGCTTTTTTTTTTTTTTAACGACTTGCCCCTTTATAGAGTTGTGTGTTTAAGAAACCCTTAATAAAGACTAAGCAAACTGTGCTTTCAACAGAACGTTGAAAAGGGGGAGGGCGAACAGTGAGGCTGTTGTGAGCCATTTTCCCATTCCCCCTTCGTGGCCAAATGCCAGCTGTATACTTATGGGGAGGAATATTTGCCAAAAAGTGAATTTGAGCGCTACACTGGGATACTCAACTGGAGCAAGAGAAGATAAATGTGAGTATATTCTTATTTTACAACTGGTTGGAGAAAAAATAATGTGTGTCAGTAGTCTGGGAAGATGACCGTCTTCAACCTGTCGAAAGGGTGAAAACGGCTGACATCACACTAAAAGTCTTGGCGGTGGTCCAGTGGCGCCTTAGGGTCCTCAACAGAAAAAAAAAATGGCCACATTCAAAGAAATGTTACTCCCCCTTGGTCAGATTGCAAAAGGAATTTGGATTATTTTAAAATGACTTGTTTCTGTTTCAGTCTCAACTGGTTTGCCGTCAAAAGATGGTGTTTCAGTCAAAATGTTGCTATACAAAGCAACGTCGCCAACTACTGGCCTGGCATGCGCATTACAGGTGTCTCTCCAAGAACCGAAAGAACGAAGCCCATCTGTACATGAAAAGAAACCGTCGTCGTCGTCGTGAGCGTACCCTGACAAGTGCAGCTTCCTTTTTTTTTTTTCAACGAGGCTTGACGTGAGATGAAAAGGCAACTTTTTCTTTCGATGCATGACATCAACGTAGCGTGCGCGGGTCAGATCAAGGACAACTTTTCCTTCAGCGTTGCACGGAGCATTCCTCGCCTTATCGCCGGCCTGAGCTTGTCCCGCATAATAAACGACAAGGTGTCCATCTATTCACAATCCCCCCCTCCCGTCTCTCTTTACGAGAGAGCCACCTCAGTCTCATCCTCATCCGCCGCCCCGGGTACAATGCTGGACACTTGCCTTTTCTGTCTGGTTGAATGGACGGAAATTGGCTATGCAAAACAGGCGACGCGGAGAAAGGACACACGGCTCCATCAGCTTCTTCGCAAACAATGGAGAAGCCCCTCGTGTTTGGCATCCCCCCC
>NW_017804968.1:285392-300459 GCF_001891065.2 Hippocampus comes
GAAGCCCCTCGTGTTTGGCATCCACCCCCCCCCCAAATCCAGACATGATACGAACAAATTATGGCTTTCCATGACTCACACTGTCCACAAGCCGTGGCCAACATCAGATTTGATGACAAGGTTGCCCCCGACTAGAACGCGGTTCATCTAAAGCAAAGATCCAAACCCAGAACTTGTGAGGCAGAATTGCTAACCACTACTCCACCATGCTGTCACGCTTCAAAACAAAAGATACTAAAAAAAAAAATGAGATTTTTGATCCAACACAAACTGATTTGGCTTTTCGCCCTGTCGCAAACAACAAGAATAGTTTTCCACCGGGCTATTATTTAAGTCGGTCTGAACGCAGACAATTTCTCGCGCCTGCCGATATTGCTCTCGAATGACAGATTCAGAAACGTACGAGTGTTTTATTTACGCCGTCAGAAATCATCCTCGCTCGCAGACAAGTGCTCTCCGCGGGCTTGATAAGGATCACGGGTATTTATTTTACCCGGCTGAGCTCTTTCGGTGAATTGTTTGGTAATGGCTTGTCTCGCATGGCACCATTTTTTTTTTTTTGCATGACAAAGACAAGTCGCATTAGAAGTAAAGAAGACGTGGCGATGCGGTCGTGCTATACAATGGCCCGTTCCCTTGTGACTGACTGTGTGTCCTGTAATTGCCCTCTCCGCTCAGAGTCTCCTCTGTGAAAAAAGGATAAGGGACGGGTGGGGGCCCATCTCATTTTATCTCGAGACCAAGCACAGGGCTCTTGGTCGGACCTCCATCAGCTGGTCACGGTTCTATCTTTCAGGCTCGTGGAAGAAAAAGCACTGTGCTGGAGCCAATTCAAAATCGACGAAGAGAAAACCTTGACCTCCCCAGAGGCCCCATGCCAAAGCTTTTGGCTCTAAGCAGATGCGGCCTTGAAAAAAAAAAAAGGGTTTAATTTTTTTTTTCTTTTATCTCGAGACCAAGCACAGGGCTCTTGGTCGGACCTCCATCAGCTGGTCACGGTTCTATCTTTCAGGCTCGTGGAAGAAAAAGCACTGTGCTGGAGCCAATTCAAAATCGACGAAGAGAAAACCTTGACCTCCCCAGAGGCCCCATGCCAAAGCTTTTGGCTCTAAGCAGATGCGGCCTTGAAAAAAAAAAAAGGGTTTAATTTTTTTTTTCTTTTTTGAAATGGTCTTTTTGTTTGTTTTGGCCTTGGTTCGACAGATAATCCCTCACACAAATCCCGAATCTCTGTTGGATTCATTTATCCAAAGCGGCAGAAATGTATGAAGCACGCACATTTCAAGCTAAGCTAGCGTCACTTTGAGATGCTAACGAAAGGCAAATTGGAGTCGAGTCGACGCGTGTACAAATATTGACAAGCGGTGGTGTATACGTCTGCCTACCTGGAGACCTCTCTTTTGTTTTGGGAGGGGGGGGGGGGGGGCGGGTGGACATCCTAAGCGACAGCCTGCAGACTTTGCGTGTCTCCAGGGCTTCAGGTTCAGTCAGCCTACAGCAAAGAACTTCCTCAAAAGGTGCTGAAGTGGACAATTGGAGGAATTTCTCTTACGCAAACAGTGACTTTTCAAAACAATCTCTGAAATGACCTAAAATCAGGACAAGCGAGAGGCAACAAGGCCCGACACATAAACCAACCAAAACGGCGGCATCGTCGCCCACAAGGCACCACGTGCCCAAGGATTCAACATTTGGGCTTTTTAGAAGTTGAGTTACACTGTTTCGTCGTGAATCAACCACTTTGAAAGCAAGGCCAAGAGAGGACCACAGCTCGACACTAAAGCCTGCCGAGAAAATAATGAAAGGCAACTTTTGTTGCAAATCCGCGCAGCTTTATAAGGCGCCTGAGTTCACAACAAGGCAAGGTTAATTTACGAACCGAGCCATCAAAAACGGTTGTCAACCGACAATTTGAAATGGAGGATGATCCAAGCATGTAACAGGTCATCCCCCTACAAGAGAAAGGACAAGCGTTTGCTAGCGGCTAATGGTGACAGGTGCGGTCGGAAGTGGATTAATAATCTAAATGTACCATTTTGGCCCCACCCCTTCCCTTCTCAGAGGAAATCACGGGGATGATGAAAGCTCCTTGGCAGACCCTCTGCGGGCTTATTGATCCGAACCGACTGCTTTGCCATCAGTCATGGCGCTCGACACACTCGCAGGCGCAAAGTGCGGCGACACTTCAACAGGCTGACCGTTACCTTGAGCCTCTTATGCAAATACTCCAGTACTGTAAGTTTATGTTAAATTATATTGTCCAGATTTCTGGTACCATGTTCAACTAATATGCCCATGACCTTCAGAATCATTCGTGCCAACTGTCAACTGTATTAGCAATGGGACCGTTTCTTGAAACAATTCATTTCAAATTTGTCGCCATAAGGACAGCACACTTTCCCCTCAAAGGCATTTTTTCATACTCTAGTTCAAGGGTGTCAAACTCATTTTTGTCGCAGGCCACATTGTAGTGACGGTTTCCCTTGGAGGGCCGTTCTGAATTTTGGGAAACCATATAAACTCCACATATGACACAACAAATTAATGGATAGCTAGTTTTAAAATCGGTCAATCAAAGTCAAGAATAATGACTGTTATTGCGAATTACAGATGACAATTTGAAGTTTTGGTTGAGATTTTAGCAAGCATCATGGAACTTGACATGCTTGGCTTGACATGCTCGATTTGCTTTTGCGGGCCACCAAAAATGATTTGACGGGCCAGATGTGGCCCCCAGGCCTTGACTTTGACACCCGTGCTCTACTAAAATGACTTGACGGGCCAGATCTGGCCCCCGAGCCTTGACTTTGACACCCGTGCTCTAGTTGGTTAAAAAAAACAATAAGACATCTACCCATTCAAGCAAAGAGTGCTCTAGTTGGTTAAAAAAACAATAAGACATCTACCCATTCAAGCAAAGTTGTGCAAAAATATTTTTGTGACGTTTTAAGATTCAGATACTGATTCCGATCGGGATGTGTCACAATTAAGTTACCTTCTTGGAGTAGGGCGCCCTGGCCAGATTGATGCCGTCCCTGATGATTGCAAAGATATTTTTGCGACGTTTTAAGATTCAGATATTGATTCCGATTTGGATGTGTCATAAGTTACCTTCTTGGAATAGGGCGCCCTGGCCAGATTGATGCCGTCCCTGATGAGTTTATCCCGGATCATGATCTTGAGTTTGAGCTTCGGGTAGATGACCAGCTCCCTCCTGCAGTTCCCCAGGGTCAGGTTCCTGTGTGCGCCCACGTAGCCCACGCCGCGCGCGGGCTCGGTCCACGACTTGGACCCGCGCAGCTTGGACTCGTACTGGTCCACCATGTGGCCGGTGTAGACATCCGCGGAGGGCGGCATGGGCTCCAGGGTGAAGTACAGCCCGCTCGCCGCGTCTCTCGCCTCCTCCTTAAGACGCCGCACCGCGTCGTGGATCCGGCGGCGGTGGTGCGCAACGTACACCCCGATGGCGTCCAGGTCCGGGTCGCCGATCTGCTTGCACACCTCCAGGTCGTCGTAGCCATTATCCACGAAGGCTTGCACGTACTGGGCCAACTGCAGAGTCTTGAGCCACTCGTAGACGATGACAGGTCCGTTGCTTGTCATGTTGTTGAGTCTTTTTTGAGGGGGGGTGGAGGGGGTGTACGTAAAAAAAAAAAAAAAGTGGCGCTCACTTTCCCACCCGGCGTCTTGAACGCATCATGAGCTCTCAGCCTTTTATTGAATTGAAACTAAAAGTGAACACATTTCCGTGCAGAGAAAGAATAGGTGGCGTAATCCGTTCACGGCGAGTGGCTCAAAGTGCGTGTGAACGCAACACCTGTCAATGTAGATCCTCACTTCGAAATCAACGCGTCCATTGCCCAACGTTGCCACAAAAAAAAAAATATTTCCACAACACCGGTTTTCGTGACGCTGAAGAAAAGAAAAAAAAAAGCTCCTTGCGCTTGGCACTCCCGAACAGATGACAAACGAGGTGTTTGTAGCGAGCGACTTCCCAACGAAAGCAGCCGACGTCCACGCGTGCTCCTCCGGCGTGCGCGTCACTCACCTCACGCTGGAAATGCAGCCAAGAGGCAACACGCGAGCCGGAGTGACTGCACGCTGCGGCTCCTCCGACGTCCACGCCCCCTTCCAAAAAAACACACGCACACACATTGTGACACGTTCGCACAACTTGTGCGAAAGTTGCGTGGGCGCCCCTGAAAGGGGATTTGAAAGCTTAAATGTCTTTAGGCTTCACGTCATAGCGGACTGTTGTCAATTTGTCTCCGTCCCACCGCCTCTCGCCTTCTTTACACGGCTGCGCTCGACACACTCATTCAAACATTTCCGTATGCTCGTGTCTTTATCGCATTAGAGCTCCCCCTATCGGGTGACAACAATAACTGCACTTACAAATTGGACTAAAAGGGGACGTAATTTTGAAAAAGTTGAGCTGTGATACCTTAATTGCCTTGGGTTGAATTCGTTTCGTAACCAAGCTTGTCATCCACTTTTCTCGGTTCAATAAACTGAAAGTCCATGAGTGAGTGAGCACTACTGTTGTCAAATAGTGTCCTGGTGAGTGTATAAATGTAAGCTTATGTTAAATTATTATTTTCATTTTATATTTGAGCATTATATTTTTTTGTGTTACAAGTTACCGAGGTTCTATTCCGTTTAATAATTGCCTCAACAAGTTTATGTTGATATTGTCTGATTGGCTGAAGGAAACCAGGAAGTGTTTGTGTTACCGGAAAAAGGTGTGTTCTCGTTCGTTCGTTCGGAGGTGTAGACGTTGGAAAATAAAAAAGCTACCTTCAAAGGATTCCATCTCTCTTTTTGCCCATTCTTAAAATAGAGCTATCCACTACAAAACTACGAACCCCTCAACTTACATAAATATTGCAAATCTTGATTTCAAGATCTCAGAGCAAGTAGAGTTCACCTGTCTTGGCATGCAGCAACACCGCTCGGGAATGTCGTTATTAATAAGAACACGGTTCCAAAACGCGTGCGATGTTTGAACAAAAATCTGTCCAAACGGACGCCAAGTTGGCAAGCGCCGGTGGGCATGCTTTATGAAATATGAGCTGACAGCTTGTTAAGGATCGGTTTGATGCAAGAGCAACTGTCTCGGCACTTGGCTGGATGCGAGTTCAAGAACATGACGGAGAACAAACATGCTACTCCCAGACTCGTGTGGTAGCATATCAAAACAGGAGAAATGTCGACACATCATCGGAGCTCGGAATGTTAAATGGTTGGAGGACATTTTACTGCTGTCCCACTGGATTTGAGTTAATTGCCTGCAAAAGTGAGCTGAAACCATGCCAGACTCAACTGTCAATCAGATACCTCCGACTACCGACGGCAAAAATGGATCCTACTTTTTAAAAATGTTTAAAAATATAACTGCTGAAAGACTCTAGTGGCTGGAATATAGCTCACCCGATCATCATGGGTCGCAACGGGGCACTCTAAAGCAGCTACGCCAGCTCAAAGGTGCCGCCCAAACACGGACTGTCAAGACAGATCTTCGTTTTTGTTTTGTTTTGTTTTTTCTGTACACCTCCTCATCATTGCAGCTTGTTCTGTGCGACGTGTGTGTGTGCGCTCTCACGGCTAACAACGAGGCACTCTAAGGGAGTCACGCCCATAGATTATCCTTCACGAAGGTTCGTGTTTGACCCTTTCATGCTGTCCACTGTAGTAACCGCTGTCCCTGAATGGGGCAGTCACGCCCCTAGATTACCCTTTGCGAAGGTTCGTGTTTGACCCTGTCATGCTGTCCAGTGAAGTAACCGCTGTCCCTGAATGGGTTAAAGAATGTGACAGGGGTAAAACAACCCCCCCCCGGAAGAATGTAACAGGGGTAAAAACAACCCCCCCGCCCCCCCCCAAAAAATGAATGGAAACTTTTTTGGGTTTTGATATTGCAGATTTTGCGGGTTGCACAAATGAAATGATGAAAAATGATTCTGAGATTTGAAAAACTGCATTCAATGTGATTCATCATTTCTGTTCAGCGGACCTCAAAACCAAAAGCGCAGGTTTCCATTCTGAGTGAGTTAGGGTCACTTAATATAACAAAAATAAATCGAGCAGCGGCACGCCAATAAAGAAAATGAGCCATCCCCCTTCCCCCTCCACCCCGATGACGAGCATGCGTTGGGTCTGACCACTGAGCTATGATCCGAGCTCTGGATTCTCCATCGCTTTGGACGACACGCATCGAGCTCGGTTACAGAAGCGAGTTGCGTTGCTGGAGCACGGTTGGTGACAGATGGATCGGAGTGGGGCGGTGGGTGGGTGGGACTCATACCGCACTTGGTAGCAGGCGCAAATGGACGCTGCCAGGATGATTGTGTTTCCACTTGGACACGCCGGGTTCAGGCCGAGCGACCGACGGGCGCCACCGGAGACGTAAAGAAGTTCGGGTGGCTTTCATGTGGGTGTTTTCGATCATCTTGTATTTTATTTAACCCCCCCCCCCAAAAAAAAAAACAGCAATGACAATTACATCCAATGTAAAGAAAACATGAGAACAGGTGTGGCTGAGGGAAGATTTTAAACGGTCAATTTTGCTCTTCTTTGTAACGGCAGAGACATGCAACAGCCCCCCCCACCCCCCCAGAAAAACACCTCTGTTACACCACTCGCATTTTAATAAAACTCCGTATCCCGCGAGACCATTCGTGAGTCCAAATGTGACATCACGAAGTGTACGCGGCTTTGAATGTTGATTGAAAGACTGCAAGGTTTGGATGTCGACACAGCTGGACGGAGGGGGGGCCGGGGGTGCCAGGCAGACAGACAATAGCGGCGACTCCACCTCCGGCCAAGATACAGTCTGGGCTGCCCGCTTCTGGAACAAGCCGGGTATTAGTCTTGGAGGCTGGAGTGAAATTTTGGCTTCACGGCTCTCCGTTGCACCTTCCCAGATCTCAATTTGAAAAGCCGTCGAAGCGGGGAAATGGCTTGTGCCCACCGCCATGCAGAGGCTTTTTGTCAGAGGGAGGGGGGGGGAGGCTCTGTCAGCACCTGATGGAAACGGGCGGCTGAGGCAGGATTGAGGAAAAACATAAATGGGCAGTTTGGGTTTTGAACTCGACGCAGTTGGCTGCTCGATGCGATGATCAATCCCGTCGCAACTTTTGCAACTCGGGATTTTCCTTTTTTTTTTTTTTTTTACATTGTTTAAATGTCACATGATTAAATGTCACGTGATGTAACCTTCTTTTGTCCAGTCGGAATTCTCCGTAGGTGCTGCTGTTTTTGCTCATCAAGGAAATTTGAAAGCATTGACTGTAACTCATCATGTGCATGTGGGAATTTTAATTTGTTCCAATTACGGAAATGAGGGCTGGCAACTATTTGAGGCATACCGTTAGCTAGAACAGTCATCCCCCCACCCCCCAAAAATGCCATGAGAGGTCATTTGGAAATTGTCCAAATTCACATAATTGGTCCGAAAATTATTTTATGACTACAAATGTAAAACTATTTATGCCATCGACTTATGGTGACAGTCAGAAGAATTGCATGCTCTGTCACAAGACAGGAGAAGGCACGTAACTTTGTGTGTGTGTGTGTGTGTGTGTGTGTTCATTTAGATTTTTCGCAGACGTTTTCAATTCCTAGAAATGTAGCAAAAAAAAAAAAAAGTGCAAATATTATCCCTCAAATCCTTGTTGCACCGTTTACGTCAATTCAATCAAGATGGAAGTACTTGCAGTTGTGGGTCAATGTGTGCCTGTTCCAGATTTGAGGGTTGGCCGGAGTCGCCCGGTATTCAGCGCGGCCAAGACGAACTGATGGTTTGCCTGTAACGAGCGTTCGCGCACACACACGTCACTTGGCCTCATCTGTTTTCCGTGGCTAACGTCACTTTGGAGAACAACCGTGAATGAATATCTCCGCGTTACTTTGACAGAATAAACTCGGGTCGAATCGGAGTCAAGATATCGTAAATACACATTAGCGGTATCTTGAGATGCAAAAAAATAAAATAAAATAAAAATCTTGGCCATTGAGTGGATCCCATTTCAGCCTGCTGACAGAGAGAAAAGAAACGGGGAGGGGGGGGGGCTTGAGCTGCCTTCATGCACTTTTAATTACAAATGGCCGTCTGGGCTTCAATTTCTCGAGAGCAGAGGTGAAGCAAACATATCGGGGGCCCCGACGCCACTCAAGTGGCAGTTTAATGTCAACCTAAACAAGCCTCGAGTCTGCGGGGTGGCGCTTTCGGGTTCACGCGAGGACTCGGGGACGCCCGCCAATCATTCTGTGGATTCAATCAGCCGGGGCAACAGGTCTCTCGTCTGTGTTAGCCGTCCCCCCCCCCCCTGAAGCGACGCGAGCTAAGCCCATCAATCAAACGGCTGCTGAGTTTCAGCAGAGGGAGGCCAATTCTCAACTTGACCATTTGTCTGCGGTCGTGGACGGTGATGGACAGATCGGAGTCAGGTAGACGTGAGACACTTCGGTGAGGGGGGGGGGGGGGGGGTCGGTGAGACCCTTCGGGGGGGGGGGGGGGGGGGACTGTTCTCACTAAAATTCGTACATTTTTATTAGGTCCCACTGGGGAGCAACTTGATATACTTGATTTGTAGTCGTAAGAGCCAAAAATGTTTTTTCTCCCTCTTCAGTTTAACAATTTGAATTGAGCCACCATCTTTTTTGGAAGGGGAATCGTTTTGTCGAATAAATCCACATACTGCCCTTCAAATTCAAAACACACATCCTCTTTCGAACAAATCTCCTCCAGTTGACGTTATTCTGGGCGGTTTAGATGCGCCGCAGTGAAAAAGCCGATCGCTGACAACCACGGATTCTGACATTTTTTTCAGCAGATGATTTTCATTATTTCTGGAAATAAATGATGAATACGTTGCCCTCAAAAAGCCATTTCTCAGTTGTTTTTTTGTGACTGAAGGAGTCCAGCACTTAATTCGACGGTAAAAGGAAAACATGTCAGTTTACTGTGCTAGCAATTGTGAAAAACGCAACTTATAAATGGCGGTTTGATAGTTGGGACATCTACAAATCAAGAGTACTGTAATTTGTTCTGTTTTAGGAAAGATGTGCAGCTGTTTTATTTCATTTTTTTACTGTTCGAAAAAACACAAAATGAGATGAGGTTTCACAGTATCATTTAAAAAAAAAAAAAAAATTGTAGAAATTCAATCAGAAATACATTCCCCGTTGTTTCTAGTTCACTCCTTTGAATCCGTAACAGAATGTCAGCATCTTGTTGCTTCCTGTTTACAATCCGCTTCTAAATTAGCACTGCGCGTTCAGAGCCCCAAAGCCTTTCCCAAGGACTAAAAACACGGGCACACACGGGAGCGAGAGAAAAAAAAAAAATAGATTCCTAATTAAATCACTCACGGGACAAACCGACGGTTAAAAGGGAAATGTATTTATTGTGCGGTGAAAAGAAAGCTCACAGGGCCCACCGGGCTTAATGAACCGAGAAGATTTGGCTACAAAGAGACTTCTCAATAAGAAACACATCATAAAGCCTCATTTTCTGAAATGGGTCAGACGGTCGTCAAAAAATTAACTCCTATGCTTTGAAATGGCGTTAAAGCGAGCGGCGGCCTCAATCGTCTTATTGCCACCCTGAGACCGCGCTAAGCCGCCGCTTAGTAGCCGGGAAGCAGTTATCGTGGAAACCTCGGCTTTCCCCGACGAGAGAATTATCCGGCAATACGACTCCCATTATTGCCTTCAGCTGCACTTTAATAAGACCCGTCTAACCTCTGACCCGAGAGCGCAGCAGCTCTTGGTACTTGCCGGCAGAGATTTGGTGGCTCAAAGGGCATCGACGTGCTCCAAGGACAACCGTTTAATTCCCCCCGGGCAAGAGCGCTAATACGCCGTCACGGGGAACCGGAGCCTGCATAATTAATATGGATGACGGCACTAAACTTCCGCATCTGGGCTGTGTGTGTGTGTGTGTGTGTGTGTGTGTGTGTATACACAATCTTGACACATGGTTGCTGGCCATGTTACTCAAGAGTCATGATCGGATGCAACTGAATGAGTGCCTTATTGTTGCTTGACTTGTGAGTTGAAGGATGCGACATATTTAGGATGACAGCTGTCTGCCAAATATACCCCAACACAAGGGTGGCGAACTCATTTTAGTCGCGGGCCAATTCGGCGCTACGTCAGACATTTCGGTGCAGATTTCAGTAAGTTGACACATGATTTGCTTTCGCGGGCCACGTAAAATGACCCAGAGGGCCGGATCTGGCCCACGGGCCTTGTGTTTGACACAGGTGCCCTAACACCTCCCACCTGTCCATATCGGGCCGATACAGGATGTGTTTTTTCGATATCAGGTACTTCGAGAGGCTGCCGATACCAGCCACAGATACTAAAGGCAAAAAAAATGAATAATCATAATCTGACGTCAAGTAAATTCTATAGTGGTTAGCGCTAGAGTGCGGCAAATCATCATCTGCGTCAGAAAGAAAGAAGGTTTTGTTCAAAAATGTGTGTCAGTATGTTAAAATTCAATTGCAGATATTAACAAGTACAACATTGGTACTTGGTAGTGGCGAGACTTCAAAGAGTGAATACTCGCACTGGTGTCTGTCTCGAGACAACAAACGAGTTGAGGGCAACTCAATCAACCCCCGCACAATCTGCGACGCGAAACATAATTGCAAAGATGCATGTGCGCATCCTCTCGACACTGCGGAATATAAGCATGAGGCCTCTCCCCGGCCGTTGATTAAGAACGACGATAAACAGCTGTGAATTAGTCTCGTGTGTCGGCCGACGTGGGGCCCAAGCAGAGCCCATCAACTGCATTTAATTACAGGTCTAGCGTTAATCGAAACGGGGGTCGCGGGCTGGCTGGATGACCTCAGACGGGCGATATTGACCCAAGACCTCACCACCTTGTGATCTATGACTCACGCAGCAGAATAATTGAGAGTGTTCTCAATATTTTCTCAAAATTTAATCGCGGCAGACTTGTAAAGTTTTGGAGAAACCAAAAGACAGATTGGAAAAGAGCTCCCGTGCGAATACCTTTTAGCTGGGGGAAGGACAGTTCAATTTTCCTCCACTACAACTCTGGAGGAAAAGAACATCAACGTAATCATTTCGCATGTCAGTACAAAGCAAAATGGCCGCCCTGTCACATGACTAAAACCAGGCGGATTTTTTTTTTCTCTGCTTAAATTATGTTCCACAAACGCAATATTCATCAGAAAACTGTGTTTAGACTCATAGGGGCCCAAAGAGCATTCTTATAGTCCATACAATTTGTGACATATCGCATTTTGCTATTGCACCACCGCAGAGATGCTACCTAGCAAAAGCATTAAGCTAACGGACAAGTGTGTGTTGAGTTTGACCGTAAACTTAAACTAAAAACATTGCGGGGGGGGTTTGGGAGCGATTTTTAAGTGAGCTTAGTTCACTGCTGCCATTATATATATATATTTTTTGTATTTTTTTGGGTCATCAGATGCATCGTTGAAAGCATAATAAACAGGAAAGCGCCCCATGGAGACTGATGATGACCGCTGCAGGAAACGCAGGAACCTTCTGCGGCCAAACAGACAGCAGGCAGAGGCAGGGCCAACAGAAAGAAATAAACACGGACTTATGGAATTAATCATGTACTTCCACACTGGATTTGTCACTCGGCAGCCTTTCCCAGTGTCGGAACCTCGGGAGAACCGAGGACAAAAGAGCAATGAGACACACCGTCTCCCTGCCATAAATCCTGTCTCAAATGGATGAGAAAATGATGGCTGCCAGCCCAGTTTTGCGAGCATGTTATATTAATGAAAAGGGCTCAGAGCATTTTGACCTAACCGCTAGGTCCGCTGGGTTTCAGTAATAGGGAGGATGTAGCGGCGGACAGCGAACCACTCGTTAAATTGCTCGGTGAACAAAAGACGGCGGATGAAATGATCTGCTTTAACATCCAATAAAAGGAAATCATGTCATCGCTTTCACCCTGAAGGTTAATTTTTGCTGATTACGGTCGATTGGCCGCGCTACGCTAACGCATTCCGCTAAGGTAGTGCGATTGGCATTTCTCGTCTCATGCGAGTGTAACTTTGCTTCTGTTCATGTCACACTAATACTGTATATTAATGGCTCACTGTCACTAAAATATTGTACCGTATTCATCATTACCGCGATCCAATATGAGCATTCAAATGAGGTGGTTCATTTTTTTTTAGCGCTGCAATCTGGACGTTAGCTTCAGTTCAATCTGTCGGAAATGCTATCGTTTACAAAAAATGGTTGAGGTGGACGTGTCATGGCGAAAATCTGTCGGACTTTGCAACCTTAGCGGGAGGGACTTAACGCAAGGCAATTTTCCATCACAACAGTGATGAACGAGAAGCTAGCCGTTCATTTTTTTTTTTTCCAATTTTCGGCAGTCGAATGCCCTGCAGCATATTAATTCCGCTCATGGGTCACTACGGCGGGTTGAAGTTTGGGCTCTTGGTGCACAGATTTTAAATATACCACTCAAAGAAGGCGCCGCTATTTTTATTATCGGCATTCGTGGGCTCGCCTTACATCTTTTGACCAAAATGAAAAACAACAAGAATATGTGAGGCAAATTGGATATCGAGCACGGGGGTTCAATGGATGGCTTCATCTTTGCATCTGGCGGCTCATTTTTCTCTGGGTGTCATTATGGTAGGGGGAGATGATGATGATGATGGCTATGGGTAAAGATTCCATATCTCCGGGTGTCATTATGGTAGGGAGAGATTATGATGATGATGATGATGATGGCTATGGGTAAAGATTCCATTATTAGCTAACGATTTTCCAACAGGAGAATGACAAATTTAGCACACTCCATTTCGGACTAGTTTGACAACAGGTTTTTTAGGGGGGACTCAGCTCATCAACCCGACATGAACAGGACGTGTAAATGTTCCACATTCATACGCGTCTGCATGACCGCGGCTAGCTAATCAAGCTAAACAGCGTTTTGAGCCAAGAACGTCGAGACAAGGATTTTCATTTGTGGATTGTTTACCGCAACTGAGACATAACCCCCCCTGAGTCCTTAAAGATTACAAATAAATGAACTGAACATGGGAAATAACCCCTTTGACGCAGAGCTCCCAGAGTAAATATGGCATAAAGTCACTAGCATCTGCCGCACCACTTGACAGCAAATAGGAGACTTCCACAATGAGATCTTTCTACATGACATTAAAATTCCAGAAAAATTCCCCATTTTCCCTTCAAAATAATTCGGCGCAGGACGTCAGTGAAATTTCAGATTCATCACTTTGGAGACATTAGTAAGCATTGGGGTTGGGGGGAAGCGCACTGTGGCAGTGCGGTCGGAAAGTTTCTTTTGTCCGCTCCATAGGAAGGACAAAATATTGAGTTTACCAGATGCTGCAGCCAAGAAAAACAAAACTGGATTTAAGTTTACGCTCACAGAAGAGACGTTTGGGCAAAGCAGTCTCAAGCTTGACCGGATCACTTTTGAGAAAAAAAAAAGATTGACAGATATCTATGTGCTTTTAACGACAAGTCGCATTTGATGAAAAATGACAAAAAAAAAAAAAAAAACGTACTTAAGAATACTCAGACATTAATCCATGAATGTTGAAACTTCCTATCAAGCTAAAAGCTGCTTTTACCCCTGAAAGGAAGCCGCACAAATTCCCAACATGTATGTTTTGTTTTGTTTTTCTTACGTGATCGAAGCCGATCGGTCTTCTCACTCCATGTGGAAAAATAAAGCGATGTCTAAGATGCTTTCTCAAGAGAGCATAGATCGCCCGCAGCGTCTTGCAAGCCATCATGCAATAAAAAAAATAAAATAAAATAAAATAAAAAATAAATGACAACTTTATTACGCTGACGTTTATTCGATCGAACCTTTTTCGAGGTTGACCATTTTCCATTGCTGCTGCTGACAAATTAGTGTGAAGATTTATCCACTTTGTCAAATAAAAGTCCAAAGTTTACAGCCACCCATGAGACGGTTATGAAGATATATCGGCGCTCGAGTTATTCCGCAAGCTTTTTTTTTTTTTTTTTTTTGCAGACGAAGGCAAATCTAGTCTTCTGACTCGATTTATGATTCGGCACGTGGCCAGATATTTATTTGCACAGCAAGTTGCATGATCCACTACTCCTATTAAGACTTTAAGACCCTTTTTTTTTTGTTTTTCCCGAACCTGTGAGGACATTTCGGTGAGCGTTTTGTAGAAAAACAAAAGCGCCCGACAGGCGTAAATTGGTCGTTTGTCAAGGAGCCGTCATGAACAGGCGAGTGAAATGTTGAATCAACTACAACTGAGAAGGAGGTCAAATGTTTGATAAAAATTCTCTCCGCGGACCTCTCAATCCAATTACAGGCAAGTGGGAAGCATTAAGAGACTGGCGGTACAGCGAAACCCTCCCCAAACGTCGCAGCCGTCTCGGTAATATTTCTATTTAAATGCATGCAGGAAGCGTGGCATTTATGAGGCGCGGAGAGTGCGGCGTTCTTGAGAGATATTGTTGGAAAACGCGGAAGATTGTCAATATTTGAAGAGATTGTATCAGCTGGAAACACAGTGGCTCCTTTAAAAAAAAAAAAAAAAAAAAAAAACAACAAAAAAAAACAATAACTGGGGGCACAAAAATTTCATGCAATGCTACAAAGAACATTTGGACCACAAAGCAGTTTACCGCTGCTGAGGGCGAGATTAAAAAATAAATAAATAAATAAAATAATAATAATAATAATAATAATAATAAATAATACATAAATAACCATTTAAAAAAATAATAATTATAATAATAATTGGGGAGCAATAGTTGTGTCAACTGGAAACCCAGTGGCTCCTTGAAAAAAAAAAAAAAAAGGGTGTCCCCAATTTTTAGCGGAGTACCCAAAGAAAACCCACGCAGGCACGGGAAAAAAAAAATAATAAGGGCACCAATATTTTGAAGAGAATGTATCAACTGGAAACACAGTGGCTCCTTAAAAAAAAAAAAAAACAACAAAAAAACAATAACTGGGGGCACAAAAATGTCATGCAATGCTGCAAAGAACATTTGGACCACAAAGCAGTTTACCGCT
>NW_017804968.1:300590-306858 GCF_001891065.2 Hippocampus comes
ATGTAACAACTGGAAAAACCAGGGGTCCTTAAAAAAAAAAAAAAAAAAAAAAAAACCTAACTTGGGGTGCAAAAATTCCGTGCAACGCTACAAAAAACATTTGGACCACAAAGCAGTTCAGATTTAAAATAAATAAATAATAAATTAATAAATCATAATCATAATAATAATTGGGGAGCAATATTTTGAAGAGATTGTTTCGACACAGTGGCCTGCTGAAAAATAATAATTAAAAAAAAAGCAGGACAATGATTGGGGCACAAAAACTATCCACAAAGGAGATTCCTGGCTGAGGGCGAGATTAAAAAAACAAATAAAAAAAAAACATGTCATAGGTAACATCTCTTGTCCCTGATCCCCTCCCCCCACCCCCGCCCCATGCATGGTGATTTGTTGTCTAGTCATCTTTTGCCATTTCGCAGTTCACCTTTTGCATCCCACAACATATGGAATTTGTCCCCAATTTTTTATTTATTTATTTATTCATTCTCAAAAAAGTAGACGAGCGCCCAGCGCACTAACCTCTTTGTGGAGCACAAATTGAAAAGCGGAGCCACTAGACTGTAAAGTCGATCCGTTATCCCCGCCGTCACATGCCATAAAGCATTCCCGGGGAGAGAGGAGCCGGCCCTGCTATTTACGGCAAAATAGCCGCCCCGGCGTACGGCGGCGGCGCTAAGATATGCGGACTCACGCGAGACGAAATCCTCGTCTCTTGACGACCGATTGAGGGAATGGAATTGATAGATGGTGTGGATTTAGAGGAATGTACAAAATGCAAGTGTGCGTTTTGTTTTTCGCCATCAAGTCTGTCGATCGCGGACTACTTTCGAAACGTCTTACGAAAGGTTAACTTTGAAACAGAAGCCTTTAAATGAAACCTGTTGCTTCCATGCATCATTCATGCGATGCCCTTTCTGTACTCCGATATAAACAGCCTGTACTTGTAACGTATTCTTCAAATTCATATTTGATCAGCATCACCTGATTTTGCACTAATCAACATTTCATGAATCGGAATAAGCAACGCCGGCCTCCGCTTATTAGAAAACAAAATTCAGCGCGCAGTCTAAAACTGACCTTGGATAAATAAAAAGGCAATTTGCATGCAAATGATAGCGCTGGCATTTGCTGTAATTGCCAGTCGAGCCGCTCGTCTGCGACGATACGACGCTCTTAAAAATGGACTCCCGCTGTTGATTTGAAAAAGGGTTCTAAAAGAAGCATCAGAGCTTCCTTGATGGATTAGCATCAAATTTTCTGACGGCACAAAATATCTCTGGCCACAGTCTCGCCCCCACCCCCAAACTCTTTAAAAAAATAAACTATCGGTAATTCTCAGGGGTGTAATTTGAGCACGCCGAAAGGGGTTTGATGTTAGGGGGTATAAAAAAACAAAAAACAAATTAGGCGGCTCCTTTATCTTTCAGATGTTAAAAAAAAAAATTAGCAGATGGAGAGGAGAACATGACGGAAGATGATGATGATGATCTTCACCTCCCGTTGGGCTCATAATTCATGAAAAGCAATCTAGCCTCTAGCATGCATAGTTAGCATTCATATTTAGCATCAACCATGAGCACAGGGTTGAAAACTCGAAAGCTGTGCAAGTCCGAATATTTTGGATTTTGTGCACAGGTCACAAACAGCGGCGAACGAGTCGACGCCATCCACCCATTCATTTTCTGATCCGCTTACCCTCACAAGGGCCGCGGGGCGTACTGGCACCAGCTGTGCCCTGAACCGGTTGCCAGCCGATCGCAGGGCACACATAAGACGAACAACCAGTAGCGCTCACAAGGACACCTCGGGACAATTTAGAGTGTTCCATGAACCTTCCATGCATGTTTTTGGAAAGTGGGAGGAAACCGGAGTACCCAAAGAAAACCCACGCAGGCACGGGGAGAACATGAAAACGCCATACAGGAAGGCCAGAGCCGGAATCGAACCCTGCACTTCTGCACTGTGAGGCCGACGTGCTAACCGGTCTTCCATCGTGTCGCCCGCCTTCCTTTAATTTTTTTTTTTTAATGCACCTACTGCATTCGAAGTGATGCATTTGATAGTTCGCCCAATATGGTTTGACATAATGGATATGTCTGGGTAGGGCTCACTGCAGCCTTTCGCTGTCGTAGCGTCGCTCCAATTAGCCATGCGTTTTAACGTCACCGTTTGTTTCCCCCTCCATCGCATGCTTTGAATTATACCCGCAAAAAAATTAATTCCTCCTTGCCAAAAAAAAAAAAAAAATGCAGTATACATTAGCCAAAGTACATCATAACCAGCTGTGGGTGATTAAAAACAGAAGAGTTGACAATCGCGCGCCCCCTCTCCCCCCACCCACCACCAAAAACAAGAGACTCCGCCGCTTAGCTCATGCCAGGTGGTGTGGCACACGAGCCATGTCAAATATTTACCTAACACCGGCCTATTTGATTGAAACTCCCTTGACGAGTGTGAGCCAGTCTGTCAAAACAAACTCAATTTGTCATAAGTCAAAAGGAAGTTGGCGAGACCAGTCGGGGAAACAGAACTCTAGTAAAGCGGTCTCCTGAGGAGACCTATTAATGCGCCGTTAAAAAAAAAAAAAAAATGCAGCGATTTGAGTATCTGGGACTGTATCCGAAGCCGGGCTAACCAGAAATAAATTCTAGAGAGAAACCGATGCACAAGCAGAGTGTCGAGCCAAAGCCAGAGCTGCATTGCAAGGCGGTGAAAGCGGAGTGAGCTTTCACTCTCTGGACCTCCCAATAAGCGGGGTGCACATTGCGCGGTGATGTCAGCTGTTTGACTCCTTCCGCCCCTGCCGCGCTCCGCAAAGGCGGACCCTGCGGCCAAATATGTGAGTACACATCCTCTGACACCCCGAGTTGAAGTCCGGAGTTGCATTTTCCCACCATCGCCCCCCAAAAACAGCGCCAAGCTAAACAAGCTAACAGAAGGGAAGTCACGACCGAGGGAGAACACAGGAAGACAAATATTCAGGGAGCGCTTTGAACTTCCCTCGCAGGGCCGTTACGGCAGTGAAACTGAATAAATGTTTAATCATGACATCATAGGATTATTTGGACACACGCACAAAAAAATTAAGGATTACAGTGGTACCTGTACTTACAAAATTAATTGGTTCTGGAAGAAATTTCTTCAGTAGAAAATGTTGTAGGTAGAGACGCATTTTCCATGTAAATGCCATAATCCGTTCCAAGGGCCCCCCCCAAAATTCAGACAAATGTTTTCTAAAGCATAACAATGCATCAAAATATGTAACAAAAACATGTTACAATTATATTATTGCGCAATAAATGAGAGTTGTGCATAGTGTAAAAAAAACAATGAATAGAGTACAGACTAAAAATGGTCATTTAACTGGGTCTTCATCATTTTTTGCCCTCTTTAGTTCATGTTCTCTCTCTCAGAAGTTGTTTTTGCCTGGCGTTTTGTCAAGAACTGATCCAAGTTGACACAGATGATTTGCTTTCGCGGGCCACAGAAAATGAGGTGGCGGGCCAGATCTGGCCCCCGGGCCTTGACTTTGACACCGGTGGTTTCGAATATCCCCACCCCCTAAAAAAGGTTACAAAGAATTCTTTCCAAATGTCTTTCTTTTGGTAGTTTTGGTGCTTCTATTAATTCAACCCGTCTATTGTTGAAGATACCAGCGAGACTAGAAGTGTCAGCAGAAACATCACAATGTCACTCACCAGATGTTTAACAACCATGAATGACTGGGTGGTAATTTTCAACGAGATAAATTATTGAGAAATGTCACAGCCTCTCTCTCGCTTTTTTTTTTTTTTTTGGTAACGACAGCCATGAATAGGCTTACGCTCCCCCAGCCCTTTGAAATCTCCAGATTACCGCAACCGTTCTAATTTAGATGTATAGCCCCCGGCAGAGAACTGGCTAATTTCCTGGTGTGTCAAAATTAATGAAGAAGATAATTTGTTACAATGGACGACACACACACACACACACACACACACACACACACACACACACACACACACACACACACAGCCACTATCCTTTATGTGAACCTCAAATGGGGCCAGTGAGCGAAGACAGAAGACGGCTTTTTGAAGTCGAAACCAAAAGTAGGTTAGAATCAGCGCTAAAGCGTGTGGGATTAGACGCTCTTGCGCAGGAGGGTCTTAGATCTCCGCGTGCGGAGAGACGAGACAATTTTTCAAGCGAATTTCCACACCGCAACTTTGCATTTCAACAGTGGAAATGAAAGCGTTCCCTTTCACTGTTTGACATCTTATTTAAAAAAGAAAAAAAAAAAAAAATGGCAATCCATCAGCGCTTTTAACCAATCATCAAGTGTTGAATATTAACCAGCTTTGTAAAGCTGAAAAAAAGGAGGAATAAACAAAACAAAACAAAAAAAGACAAAGACGGGAATCTGAATCTGCATCTGCTCAGTCTGTGAGACAGCTGTTCCCATGGGGACAGGCAGCAGGCCATTTCGAGCGCTCCACACTCTTCCTTCACCCCCGCCATGACGTCAAGTTCCCCCATCCATGGGCAGCAGCACAGACATGGCAGTGCGGCGCAAGGTCAGGCCATCACGCCAGTGGTCAACGGGGTTTTGAATGAAAATCCGAGTCCAACCGCGTCTTGGTGTTCGGCCATCTGGAGTGATGGCAGTTAGCGCGCGGTCGATCGCTGATGCGCAAAGTGATTTTTATTCATGCTGACGTGGCGTCCGCTGAACTGTGCCGGTGCTGACAAATCTCTCATTTTCGACCGGGGCCTTTGGATAAATGCGGGCTATTTGCAAAACAAAGGAAAGTTGGAGCCTGATTTGGAGTTGCCGCTTGGTACACCTGACCGGTTGGATTTGACATGTCAGAATTGTATTCAATTGGCCTCAAATCCCTCAAACTGGCGATCAGCCTCCTGTGCTAAGCGCTACTAACAAATTCAAGGTCGTGACTGACCATCCCGAGGCGACCCTTTGACACCAGGTCACACACAACACATGATCCAGACACAGTTTGCAGTTTCCAGCCGATGACGTGGATGTTAAACTGATCAGGGTGAAATTCCACAAAGGTCTTTCGCTCACCTTCTTCATCCCCATCATAAGCCCAGACAGGCAGAGACGTAATCCTACAATAAGCTTCGGCTATCCGCTACTGCTGCTTGCTGCTGGAGGGATGCGGCAGTTGCAGAGTATTTCACCGACGTGTGATACATCACACAAAGCAACTAGTCCCGTCGGGACAGTCTAAAGTTGTTCAGAATGAGAGAGTTTGAGGGAAAAAAACAAAACCCAAAAAGGCTTACATGAGCCAGAATCGGTAAATCCACGTTACGAAAAGGAGAATTGAAGAAGACGGAAGCAGCACTTTGTAGTTTCTCACTTTTAAATGGAAATACAATCGGTTTTATCCTCACAAAGGTCGCGGGGGCATGCTGGAGCCTATCCCAGATGTTTTCGGGTAGCAGGCGGGGTACACCCTGAACTGGTTGCTAGTCAATCGGTGAACAACCATTCGCACTCACAATCACACCTAGGGACAATTTAGAGTGATCCATTTACCTGCCATGCATGTTTTTGGAATATGGGCGGAAACCAGAGTACCCGGAGAAAAGCCACACAAGGCATGAGGAGAACATGCAAACTCCACACAGGGAGGCCGGAGCCGGAATCGAACCCTTCACCTCTGCACTGAGAGACCGACGCGCTAACCGGTCCCCCACCGTGCCGCCCTTGACCGAACACGGTTGGCCAAATAGAATGTCCAACTTTGGAGGTGCATTTGCTGCTTGGCCCTTATGCGTGTCATCCTATACACGTGTTTAAAAAAAAAAAAAAAAAGGAGACGGCTAGCGCAGCGCCGTGTGTTTGAGGCTTGGCACGCGAGGCAGGTAATAAGCAGCGTATTTATGAGGCGCAGCGGGTGTCGGTGACATCTGCATAACCTATTCATGAGGCCTGTGATGAAATCTCGGTTATCCTCCGCGGCAATCTTACAGGTGACAAAAAGAGCAGCGCCGAGGGTGAGGTCGGGGAGAATGATAATGAAGATGAAAATGGAGAGAGGAAGGTAACACAGACCCGAGTGGATAATGACAGATGGGCTTAGCGCATGCGGAGAGTGCAAAGTAAGAAGGGATGTCGGAAATGGGGCAGGGGCTGGCTGGGGGGGGGCTACCAGAAATATGAACAAAGTGGACTCAAATGAAGTGCTAAAATACTGCGGGAATAAGGAGACCGAAGAGTGTGGGCAATTACCAATAGAATGAGGAAGAGAATATT
>NW_017804968.1:306875-307299 GCF_001891065.2 Hippocampus comes
GTGCGGGGAACTGTACGTCTATCCTGCTCGCCACTGCATCTCTGACACTTGTGCTCTGCATACCAATGATACACACACACACACACACACACATGCCATTACTGGAATTCACAATCTATACAGACAGGTTTGCATATTCTTCCAGAATGATGAGTAGGGTGGACGGAGGGGCGCGGGGCTGGGGGTTATATACCGTTTTGAAAGAAAATCTGACATTGAGTATGTCCTCCTGGGCAGTAGTGGGCGCTACGGTGCGGCAGTTCGGACACATCGGCGAACCATCGCTTGCGTCGGAAAAAAGCGTTTCCTCATAATGTAGGGTGTGTCAAACTCATTTTTATCACGGGCCACATTTTAGTTACCGTTTCCCTTGGAGGGCTGTTATGACTGAAACCAAATAAAAAAAGTCAATAATAACGGCTTA
>NW_017804968.1:307427-321628 GCF_001891065.2 Hippocampus comes
GTGGGGGGGGGGGGTGACAGCTTCTGTTGACGCATTTTCGAGAGGGTTACTGATCATTGAAATTAAACCTCTCTGAAACGTAAAGCTTGAAATCATCAAGCGCGTACGTGGTCTTTTATGAACACGCCAGCTCTGCAGGCCAGTATTTTTATGACAGGAAAAAAAACCCGATATAAAATACTGCGACACAGCAGGAAATTGAGAGCGGACCGGTATATTTTGGAATGCGAACGGAGTCATTTCCTGAGCACTTGCAGGGTTGTCCCAGTGATTTACACGACTTTTGGTGCAAAACAAAGCACATTGAGCCGAGCACTGAACATACACATTGAATGAATTTTGTCGAACAAAGCCAGAAGATGAATGTGGAGATGCCGGCCACGGTATGCGAGGTACATTGTGTCGGGTTTCGCGCCGTTCACTGTCGAGATATGACAACATATGTGAATAGTACTGTGACTATTGTATTATATTGCACTTAATTATTGACCTTATCCATGTTTGTATTTATATTGCACTTAATTGAACTGTGTTTTCTTTTCTCTTCTTTCTACCCACAATCTTGCTGCTGAAGGCTGTAAATTTCCCCAGTGTGGGACAAATAAAGGATATCTAATCTAATATCTAATCTAATCTAACTCGGAGGTATCGGTACTCACTGTCGGTGTGTCAATACCCATACTGGTATAGGCCTGTAAATCAAGTGGGATGGAACATCCTAATTATTATCATATGAGGGGGGGGGGGGTGACAGCTTCTGTTGACGCATTTTCGAGAGGGTTACTGATCATTGAAATTAAACCTCTCTGAAACGTAAAGCTTGAAATCATCAAGCGCGTACGTGGTCTTTTATGAACACGCCAGCTCTGCAGGCCAGTATTTTTATGACAGGAGAAAAAACCCGATATAAAATACTGCGACACAGCAGGAAATTGAGAGCGGACCGGTATATTTTGGAATGCGAACGGAGTCATTTCCTGAGCACTTGCAGGGTTGTCCCAGTGATTTACACGACTTTTGGTGCAAAACAAAGCACATTGAGCCGAGCACTGAACATACACATTGAATGAATTTTGTCGAACAAAGCCAGAAGATGAATGTGGAGATGCCGGCCACGGTATGCGAGGTACATTGTGTCGGGTTTCGCGCCGTTCACTGTCGAGAGAGACCAAGTAGAATCACGCTGCACTAATGGAGTGAGAATTGCGTAAATCCCCTGGCAATTGTGCACGTAAAAATAAACGAGACAACGAAAAAGTCAAAATGTGGTGTATCGAGGAGACTGACGTCAAAAAGGCAAGTTACAAAAGCTGCTCCGAATCAGCAATTTGGTTCGACGTGGGAGGAGTTACAAAGCGTATGATTGGGGATGTGCATTTCCCGCAGGCGAAAGCTCTCAAAATGTTGCGCAGAGACTGCCATAAATCCCCCCCAAAATTGTGCAAGTTAAAAATATTTGCACTGTCAATATGTTGTGCTCGGGCTACAATACATACGCCATTAAAAAAAAAAAAAAACTAACACTAAACCTAAAACTGACACTAAAACTAATAAAAGCCAAATTAAAAAAAAAAAATGAAAAAAAAACCCAAACTTGCTCTAAAAGCTCATTAAAACTGTAGCCAAAACGTAAAAAAAAAAAATCCCAAACTATAAGGCTGGTTCTCATCTTAGTGCAAACAACACCCAACCGATAACGAGACCAAAATCTTGAACGTATTACAACTAAAAATCTCATACAGAGTGAATAAAAACAAATGAAAATACGAAGCCGTTTTGTTCAACAGAGTGAGCATGTGCTCGGCTTCGACGGGAGGGAAATCATGTTTACCACGTTAAACCATGTCCATGCAGAACAGGCAACCGGAATCAATTTCACCCCAGCCTGAATGGACGAACTGCTCGCCAGACATCGGAATATATTTGAATGAAAGCGCGACGACCTTGGATGGAGATGAAGAGGATTTATTCAATAGGGGCGAAATATAAAGTGACAAAAAAATATGGCCGCACACACGCACAAACGCAGACAAAGAGAAGGGAAAAAAAAACCCCTCCCACCTTCTCTGCTGCAACTGTGTATTTACCACTCACAACCAAACTGTCGACTAGAAGAAGGGGGAAAAAAAAAAAAAACACCTGATGATACATCAAGGGGTGTAGCAGGAAAAACACATTCATTAACATAAATTTGCGCTGTCAATATGTTATGCTCGGGCTACAATACATACGCCATTTAAAAAAAAAAAAAAAAAAAAAAAAAAAATGTAGCAGGAAAAACACATTCATTAACATAGTTTTGTTTTGATTCATCCCCACCTACCAAAGCGCATGCAGAGCGGCGGTATAAAAACACTTTGACTTCCGAATGGAATATTCCATTAAGCATCTCCAAAAAAAAAAAAAATCAAGTGGCACGGCAGTTGAAATTGTCATGAGCAACAAATGAACCGGAGCGTGCGGCATGGGTTGCTTTCACCACCCCCCCCCCAAAATAACGAAATAACCAAAAAGAAACATTCTCTCTGCAGAACAATTACTTTCACGCTAATATATATATATTTTTTTTTGCAATACTGACTTACCGCATTCAGCTGAACATTAGTGACTTTTTTTTTTTTTTTTTTTACATGGAGAAAAGTACAAGTACTACGAGGCACTAACAAGCTCTGCCGAAGCCCGATCCGGATCATTCCGATCGGCTGTGTTGGAGCAGGGAAACATCTAAAAGATGCAGGATAGCGAGCGGCCCTCGCGGACCGGAATTGTCCACAACCTTGAGCGAAATCAATTTTTGCACATTTTTGTGAGCATGAATGTGCCTTCGTTTTAACTCCCGGTCTGACTAATCCGTCCCATCGGCCGTCACGCCATCTTCTTGTGCGCGAACAATAAAAGTACTGAAAGAGTCCCTTTGTCCGCTCGCTTCGCCGCCCTTTTATTCAAGCTACACGTCAGGCCTTGTAAATTTTTTTTTTTTTTTGTAATTCTCAAGACTGCAGTCTCAGGGACGGTCATTTCCCAAGCAGGAGTAATTAGCCTTAACATTTGTTCCGGTTTGCCACTGGGAGGGGGTAAATACTCGACACAAATGGACAGTAAAGAGGACGCCGAGTGGCTCGAATCTCCTGAATGGGAGTTGACAGATCCGAGCGGCGCATATGGCATCCTCTTGTGTTTGTGCGCAAAAAAAAAACAAAAAAAAAACCTCCCAATGAGATTACCGACACGGTAATTAAGAGTCACCGTCTTATCTTCGGATCGCTCGGCTTCTGTGCTGTGTCATGGCCAGCGCTTAACCTCTGCGATCATATTAAAGATGAGCAATTCGTATGAACACTTCCTGTCGTCAAACAATGAGCCAACTTGTCGCTGTGTTAGCGTCCAGAACGGGAGGTTTGTTATTATTGGCTTCAAGTCGAAAAAGCGTCATTTAAAGAAAAAAAAAAAGTATAATAAAAACGGGAGTCTGCTAAATAATCCCTGGCAGAAAGCAGCAGTCATACAAGCAAGCCAAACGTGCCAAGCGCCTGATGTAACGTCACCCCGTGCCAAAATAAATGTCGTTAATACGCCGAGGCCACTGTTAGCTTGGTGTTGACAAACAACCTCGCGCGCTTATTGCGACGAACCGAGTGCTCGAGCATCCCCACATCACGTTTTGCTCTTGTTTGGCGGCGGTTTTCCTGGCACGGCGAGGTGGAGCACGAGCCAAACAAGTCGAGTCGCCTTCGCTGAGAGTCGCTGCCGACTCCGAGGCGGATTACACTAATGCAATTAACGGTAAGAAGATGGGTCGCGGGATAGCCGGTCAATCCCAATCAGTCGGCGAAGCGGCTGAGGAGCCTCCGACGCGGCACCGCGTTGTCATCGAATCGACACCGAATGGGCCAGTGAGGTCACGGAGATGAAAAAGAAGAAAATAATCTCGCATAATTTTCTCTCCAAATTCACATCAGAACAAAAAAAAAAAAGAAAATCATTGAGGATTACAATGCTGATACTTTGTCGTTTTAAGATACGAATTATGTGCTGCCATTTAGCCTTTTTTTTTTTTTGGAGATATAAACGACTCACTTCATACCAAGCATCTGTTTGGCAATTGAGCAGTTTTTCAAAATTTTCAAAAGAAGCGTCGAGTCGTTTCTTGACACTCACATTTGCATTTTTTTGCTGTCAAACTAAACATAAGAGAAATACAATTTGTGTATATAAAACGTCCGTTTTCTCTTGACGTCGGCTAGCTTGTTCTTAACAGGAAATACCATTGGCATGCTAACAATTAGCTTCTCTATGGAAGTGTTGTAACTGAAGCAAAATGTGCACATAATACTTGCATATATTCTTTATCATCTCCAAAAAAGGGCAAATTACTGTTGAGGTTTCTGCTGTCGTCATTATACTGCCCCCGGGTGGTTAAGGCATGCAGCAGCATAACGCATACCATTAATACATTCTTGCTTTTCTGTCAATGTTTCTGACATTCCCGGCGTAAGAAAATTACGTTTTAAAATTAAGCATAAAAAAGCAGCTAAAATCTATCCCCGTAGAGTCTAAATCCGTTCGGAAGCTCGGGATACTTTCAACTGCAATTATCTCTTTATTTTTACACCGATCGGACAAAAGCTGTCACGCATACACGAAACGGTGGTTGCCATGATATTTGCAAAGAAATGAAATATGGAAATCCGAAGATCACCCCTTCCACAGATTAACATCAAAACACACACACACACACATACACACACACACACTTGCCAGAGACGCCACGAGCAGAGAAGACGGCGAAAGACAAAGGCGAGGGGTGTTAATCACGACGGGGATTAGCGCGCGCCATGTGTGCTGCTCGTTTTCAGCGCGGTTACACCCACCGTCTTTCCAATTTGCAGCGTAGCTCATTATGCTTTATTGCTACAATCGAGATTCATTGAGGGGGGGAAAGTGCTTGTTTTGGCAATATGGCGCGTCAGGCGAGGCTTAACGTGTTTTGGCGGCGTTTGTATGCGTGATGGGCAGGGGATTGTAAAATTGTGCGCTGCCACCACCATCTGGACTGGGGCGGAAGATTGTCTATGACTACGATAAAACATTTTTTTTTCACTCTATTAAAATAAGGCATAAACACGAGTGTGGCCGCATTAGAGCGCCTCGTTGTCGGCCGCCGCGACACGCACGTCACCCAGGGTAAGGCGCAAGGGTATCAGTTGACCTGGTTGTAATTCTAGTAGGAAATTTTTCAAAAATAATTTCAGCAGGAAAGATAATTTTGCTTTCACTTTTACCAGTCTTTTGATATTGTGATGGTATATGATTCACCGTTACCATGGAGACCCTGACAATGTCACAGGTTCCCACAAAGGCACAATAATCTGTTCGCCTGCTGATTCTAAAGAACTGGAAACTGTTCATTTTTAACTGTGATTTGTTATCGTGTAAAAAAATATATATCATCATAACCACTGGGAAGGAATTTTTTTTTTTTTTTTTCATACCAAGCATCTGTTTGGCAATTGAGCAGTTTTTCAAAATTTTCAAAAGAAGCGTCGAGTCGTTTCTTGACACTCACATTTGCATTTTTTTGCTGTCAAACTAAACATAAGAGAAATACAATTTGTGTATATAAAACGTCCGTTTTCTCTTGACGTCGGCTATCTTGTTCTTAACAGGAAATACCATTGGCATGCTAACAATTAGCTTCTCTATGGAAGTGTTGTAACTGAAGCAAAATGTACACATAATACTTGCATATATTCTTTATCATCTCCAAAAAAGGGCAAATTACTGTTGAGGTTTCTGCTGTCGTCATTATACTGCCCCCGGGTGGTTAAGGCGTGCAGCAGCATAACGCATATCATTCATACATTTTTGCTTTTCTATCAATGTTCCTGACATTCCCGGCGTTAAAAAATTCGTTTTAAAATTAAGCGTGAAAAAGCAGCTAAAATCTATCCCCGTAGAGTCGAAATCCGTTCGGAAGCTCGGGATACTTTCAACTGCAATTATCTCTTTATTTTTACACCGATCGGACAAAAGCTGTCACGCATACACGAAACGGTGGTTGCCATGATATTTGCAAAGAAATGAAATATGGAAATCCGAAGATCACCCCTTCCACAGATTAACATCAAAACACACACACACACACTTGCCAGAGATGCCACGAGCAGAGAAGACGGCGAAAGACAAAGGCGATTGCCAGAGACGCCACGAGCAGAGAAGACGGCGAAAGACAAAGGCGAGGGGTGTTAATCACGACGGGGATTAGCGCGCGCCATGTGTGCTGCTCGTTTTCAGCGCGGTTACACCCACCGTCTTTCCAATTTGCAGCGTAGCTCATTATGCTTTATTGCTACAATCGAGATTCATTGAGGGGGGGGAAAGTGCTTGTTTTGGCAATATGGCGCGTCAGGCGAGGCTTAACGTGTTTTGGCGGCGTTTGTATGCGTGATGGGCAGGGGGTTGTAAAATTGTGCGCTGCCACCACCATCTGGACTGGGGCGGAAGATTGTCTATGACTACGATAAAACATTTTTTTTTCACTCTATTAAAATAAGGCATAAACACGAGTGTGGCCGCATTAGAGCGCCTCGTTGTCGGCCGCCGCGACACGCACGTCACCCAGGGTAAGGCGCAAGGGTATCAGTTGACCTGGTTGTAATTCTAGTAGGAAATTTTTCAAAAATAATTTCAGCAGGAAAGATAATTTTGCTTTCACTTTTACCAGTCTTTTGATATTGTGATGGTATATGATTCACCGTTACCATGGAGACCCTGACAATGTCACAGGTTCCCACAAAGGCACAATAATCTGTTCGCCTGCTGATTCTAAAGAACTGGAAACTGTTCATTTTTAACTGTGATTTGTTATCGTGTAAAAAAATATATATCATCATAACCACTGGGAAGGAATTTTTTTTTTTTTTTTTGGAGTCACACAAATTTAATGGGCTGAAGGTGTTATAGGAATGTGTGAATGCGTACGATTGATCGGCAGTACTTTGCCGCGTGCCTTGTGAAAACCGTTTCAATTTCTGTCGCTTTTCCCAGAGACCTTGACTGAAAAGTGGGCATATTCCATTTTTGCAGCTGCTTATACAGCCACATTTATTTATTTTTTTACACATCACAGGCTTATCTTTCCCGGAAGCTTTTTCAAAAGTAACAAAATTGAAATGCATAGAATCTTTTTTTTTTTTTTGAGTTCGGGACTTGCCTTCTGGCTTTACCTTGTATTTTTTTCCCATTTTCATCAGCAGGCGCAGAACTCGTCTGAAAGGCAAAAATATATCGATTTAGAGCTTATCTGTCAAATGGGATGAAAGTCAGCCAGGGTTACACACGTCTAACAATGCATTCCAAAAAAAAAAAGGGACTCGACTGTAAATACTGCTTCTATAAATCCAACCCGAAATGTGCCATCCACATGCCTCACACCCCCTCCAGCGCGAATAGTACGCACTGAGCTGTCAGATTAAGGCTCATTTACTCCCAGCGGGGTCTTCAATTAGCCATGATTAATACGCCCGTTGGTGCTTCTGTTTTAAGAGAAACCGGATGCGCCGAGATTAAGAGACACAAGATAGTCGTTATATCCAAGTCCGAAAATTGCAGACGATTGAATTTCTTTCCTGCTTCAATGTGATTAGTATGCGTGCATTGTTATGTACACACACTTTGCTAACTTGAGGCGTGCTCACAAAAATCTAGAATTGGGTTGACGGTGGCGACGCGTCACTTGGTAACTTTCCTCGAAGCCCCTCCCCCCCTCCCCCGCCCAAAATAGGAATGAATGAAGCACTTTACCCATTGAACCTCTGCAATGCAACAGATAGGGCCAAGGAAGGGCGCAACGTTGGCGATTCCAGTGTTTCGAAAGTCAACTTTCGGCTGAGTCAACATTCACTCACCGTCTCACTATTTGTTTCAAACCGGACGAACAGGAAAAAAAAAGGCATACGAGGAATACAAGTGTGAACCGAGGCACCCTCTCTCCATTTTTTGTTGCAACTAAGGACGTCCATGACAATGATTTCACACGGCTATGATGTCACACTATTGTCAGGGTCTAACGTTCCAAACTACCGTGAACTGAACCGATCCAAATTCTACAACCGCCTCACGTCCAAAATCAGGTAAAGAATCACGCCGCTGTCCCCCTCGTGGTCTTCAAATATTTCACGGTCCTGAAATCCAAACCTCCTACGCAGCCGCTTCCTCAAAAGGACATTTGAGCAGAGCCGATGGAGAGGGAGGATATTTCCGAGCAAAACGATCTCTCCGCCACCAGCGGAGATGATCTATGTCCCCTGATGGGCAATACAGATTGTCCCCCCCGCACCCCCCCCCCCACAATTGCCCTTTAATCGCAGATAGACAATATAGATAGAAATAGATCATTTTAAGGAATGATGAGGAGAGACCCTATTGCTGCTATTGAGCAAAAACAACAAATCAGGAAAGGTTAGCCTACCTTCCAATTTATTTATCTAACGGACAAAATCTATATTTATTTTTTTGTGGGAAGGGGTGAGGACGTCAAATGGAATTCCATCTTTCATTTTGTAATCACTTTGTCACGTGATGATATCGGCCCGCCGTGTGCTAATCACCAAATGAGATCTTGATTTACGACGGATGTGTCGATGGGGTCGCAGTGACCTCGCTTGTTCTTTTACCCGCAATCAATAACTCCAACTTTCAAATTCCATTTTTTTCCCCACCCCCTATAGGAAGTCATATTAAGTCAACTTTTTTTACAGGCTCAAAATGACACCGTCGTAAAAGGTCTATTCACTCTACCTAGCCCATGCGCAGGAAACGGAATAATTCCAACTAGCAGTCTACGTGAACATTTTCCCACTCTCTGTGATGAATCGCAAAAAAAAATCAACCGTAAACTAGCAAAGCCATTGTGCCAGCTATATAATAATCTGTCCCTGCATCCCCCGTCCCTGTATTGATTTGCAAAAAGGTAACACCGTTGATCCATGAAGGCAACGCGGAGGCATCTATGAAAGCCATTTGTGCCACTTAGAGTGACGCACGTCGGCGCCAGCGCAGTCGGCGACACAAGTTCAGTCATTTTTTTCAGAGTAATTAGAAAAATATCACATGAATTATGACAGTTGGAGTGGGAGGAATGTGTCACTCAAGACGGCCCAGAGGTATGCAAGGCAGGCTTGAAGCTCGCCGCAACAGCAAAAAAATGTTGTTTTTTTTTTTTAATAAATCATTTGCAGTTCATATCAATGAAGCTGCAGCAACTGGCAACGACGTGCCCATTCAAAACGTAGTCCAACCAAAGACACTAAATAACAAGTCCGGTGTATCAATCCAACATCAACACTTGTTACATAACCGGAGTGAATCTGTTGTCTCGCTTTCTATAAAACATTAAATGCGCAAAAAGCTTTTCACACATTACGTCTGACATAACAGAATGTGTCTCGCATGTTATACAACATCCAAACTTGGCTTGCGTATTTTTTTTTTCCCCTCCTAGTGGATACTGCAAATTTACAAAGAACCGCAAGCCAATTGAGTTCGCATGTGGATCGTGTTTATCGTGGTTTCATTCTCTGTCAATTATTTCTTAGAGCTCACTTTCAATGCTGCAGCATGTGCAAAAGTGACGGTCGATCGTTGACCACTTTACTTTCAACAGCAACAGCAGAAAAAGACGTTTTGGAGGGCAATATTCTTATTTCGGCTCATTAACAAACAAAAAAAACAAACAAAAACAAAAAAACATCTTAGTTCGTGGTTCAGCTGCTGGATCAATGTACTGCAAGCCGCCTAATGCTGCACAAATTGTGCGTGATATTTGACCTAATTATTCCAAACCACACGGAGGAATCCACACGCACAAATAAGAACAGGAAAAAAAAAAAAAAAGAAAGCGGAAAGAAAAATCCGTCCCCTCGTGAGGGAAAACAATGGTCCTGAATAGATCATTCAAATAGGGCTGAGGCGGTGGGGGGGGGGGGGGGAGGAGGGATCATCATTAAGATGTGTGATCAGATTTCCTGCTTTACCACGTCTGTAATTGATGATCTTCGTCATCAGGGCGAAATTTCCAAATGAGGTTTCGGTGACGGCCCCCAGCTGCATAAATTAGGAGGCCCCTAGTCGCCTAATAGTTCCAATTAGCATTGAGCGCAGTGGCACAGGTGCTAATCGGGGTTGCGAATCTGAGGTGGTGAGAGTAAACAAGAGCATTTTTTTTTCTCTCCCCCCCCCCCCCCCCCCCCAGGTCGGCAAAACTGCCACATCAGTACTCTTCGATATCAGATTTCTTAGACATGACTGTGACGCATACAATCAGTGGGTCGACCAAATCTTGTCACAAAATCCCCAGACTTGTTGATGTGGGTCCATGAGCCTCTGGGAGGGAGACGGGGGGTTGGGGGGGGGTCATCATAAATCTGATAAGAGTGTTAGATTAAGCAGCTGTCCCCGGGCTGATGCTAATATAAGCGCCTGAACCGTAAATAACCACAATCACTGATAGCTTCAATTGATAGCAACGCCACCATCATCAACCCAGGACACATTTAAGCTTAGAGCGTCCAAGCGTGCGGTTGTTTGTTTTTTTTTCTCTTCCTCTCCCTATAAATGCTTTACCACCGAGTTGCTCGTTCGGATGCCAGCCGCAGATGTTAAGACAGATAGCTGATGCGCTGTCAGTACAATTGCAGAGATAACCACGCAGCCCTGTACGGAACACAGAAAATATCAGAAAATTGCGTCTTCGTAAATTGAAATAGTTTAACTGCATTTATGCCGTTGAAATATGAGTTACGATGAAAAATTATTCCAAGAAATCGATTTCTGAAAACGATTTCGAGCGCACATACACTCGGGGTACGGTTTCAACGATATTTTCTAAATGAGCAGTCTGGCAAACTATAGATTTCCATTTTCTGATCCGCTTTATCCTCACAAGGGTTGCGGGGGCGTGCTGCTACCTATCCCAGCCGTCTTCGGGCAGTAGGCAGGGGAACACCCTGAACCAGTTGCTAGCCAATCGCAGGGCGTACAGAGACGAACAACCATCCGTGCACACACTCACACCTCGGGACATTTTTGAGTGTTCAATCAGCCTGCCGTGCATGTTTTTGGAATGTGGGAGGAAACCGGAGTACCCGGAGAAAACCCACACAGAGAACATGCAAACTCCACACAGGGAGGCCGGAGTTGGAATCGAACCCGGTACCTCTGCACTGTGAGGTCGACGCGCTAACCACTGGCCCAACGGGCCGCAAAAAAAAAAAAAAATTAAGATAATGACTCGCTTCTCGACATACCGCCTCAACTCTTGCTGAGGCGCTTGGGCATTTAACAGTTTAACGTCGTCCAACAGCAAATCATTCCTTTGTACAGCCGCAGACCTTCGGTAATTGATTCAAGGTCTCCGTGGAACGAAGACGACGGAAAGTGCAACGCAGACACGAAAAAGGGCAGTCGGGTGAATCCAGGTGGACCTGGAGGAACCAAAAGTGGGAAACGGAGGAGTCGGCATCCTTGAAGCCTCTGATTGATGGATTCATTAACCACTTGAACCACACGGGCAGATTGAAGGTCCAACTTGTCGAGACGGCTGCTAATCGAGTTTAAAGAGGAGCTTTGATGATGTGGGGAGGTTGGCAATGGGGGCATTCTGGTCAATATGCCGAAAGCACGGAACTATCTTCATGTGTGGCGCTAGCATATACCGTAATTTCTGGACTATAGACCGCACCTGATTATAAGCCGCACCACTACATTTTTAAAGGAAAAAAATATTTTGTACACACATAAGCCGCGCCTGTGTATAAGCCGCAGGTGCCCATATTGTAACATGAGATATTTACAAAGAAAGACGGTACACAGGCAGCCGTTAGAAAAGTCTTTATATAAGCCGCTTCATGAAATAAGCCGCAGAGTTGAAAGCGTGTGACAAAAGTCGCGGCTGATAGTCCGGAAATTACAGTAATCGATCGCTACTGATAGTGGCTTTAAATGATCCCTCAAAAATCATGATTCCTAATCAGTGTTCATTTTCTCAAAAACAGTGCGCTCTCAACAAGGACGTTTAGGGCAGCACGCGGCATCTTTGGCTCCAGGCAGCCACTGGCATGCTGACCCAGGTCAGAAGATGCTCTTGCCGGTATCGCGATTGACGTGTCACTCACTCGTCACCGAAGCCACCGGCGACGCTGACAAACGAGTCATTCGGCTGACAGCGGAGGGGGAGCTTACAAAGCACCACAGCGATGTTGACATACGCACGCCGACCGGCAACGTGATGAGACTAAAAGATGGAGGAAAGTAAACAAGGCAGATGGCATCTCCCTGAAGGTAAACTACGGGCTGAAAACGTAGATGAGAAACACAGCAAGGAATAAATAAGCATATGGATCCATCGGGGGAAGCCAGATGTTTCGAGAGATAATTAACCTGGAGAATGAACGAGCGACATTTCCTATGCAGCGGTGTTTTTTAGACACAAGCGACCAGACTTCTTTATTTGGCATCGCCAACAATGCTTCAAAAAGCTTAAGTAGCAGCGGGAGCGCTGTCACATATCGCCGTGCTGCCAGTGTCAGCCGAGAAGAATTAGTGGACAAGGAGAGAAATCCAGGCGACGCCTTTCATCACAAAAGACGAGCACGAAAGCGGTTGGAATGGTAAACCGGATGAAAGATCGCTTCGTTTCCATCGCCCGACTGTAAAATTGTTGAGACGATTATGTCAACTAGCGGCTCGGTGTTGCAGTGGTTCGCGCGTCGACCCCACAGTGCAGAGGTCGTGGCTTCGATCCCGGCTCTGGCCTCCCTGCGTGGAGTTTGCATGTTCTCCGCGGGCCTGCGTGGGTTTTCTCCGGGTAATCCGGTTTACTCCCACGTCCAAATAACATGCATGGCAGGCTGATTGAACACTCAAATTTGTCCCTCGGTGTGAGCGTGAGCGTGGATGGTTGTTCGTCTTCATGCGCCCTGCGATTGGCTGGCCACCGGTTCAGGGTGTCCCCCGCGCACTACCCGAAGACACCTGGGATAGGCTCCAGCACCCCCCACCGCGACCCTTGTGAGGAAAAATCGATTCGGAAAATGGATGGATTACATCAACTAATTATTTTAACTGCCTGCTTTGATGCGGCAAATGTACCACTGGTGTTATTCTTTACCCAAAAAGTTTTTTTTGTTTTTGAGTCAGCCGTGTGACAGCAACGATGAATAAGCCGCCGATGACATATTGCTGGGGGGGCGGAAGTGAGCCAAGTGACAGCTCACGTTAGATGTTGGTTCTGCATAAGCAGCGCACAAATCACAAATTAAGACTATATTAAAACAGAGAAGCCATCAGACACCTGTATATATATATATATATATATATATGCGCATATTATTATTATTGTGCCGGTAGCATCTTCATTGAGCGGTTGCTTGATCTGTGCGCTTCTCTCCAGGGACGAATTTCACACGCCGTGAAAATTTAGAAGGCACGAAAGTCGGATTCTCGCATGCTGCTTTCCGCAGTCTCTTTATTTGCGTGTATGTTTAGTGTGCAGCTTTTTTTCATAAAAGTATTGACGGTTTGTCGTTTGTGCTCCTTAATACTGCCGCAATAGAACGAGACGAGACGATTTACAACTGCAGCTATGCTAGATGGTGGAAAGGGAGTGGAAAGTATCTAATTTTATTTATTTGCAACTTCCTCGCTCCTCTGTTTACATTGAGGAGAGGAGAAAAAAAAAAGTTTCAAATGCGACCTTCACGTCTCGATGTTGTCATTTCATGGAGTCGGCATTTTCACAACTATCATGATTTTGGACTTTTTAGTCGATATTAAAGATTATCCCCCCCCCCCCAATTCTTTGCATTGTTACCCACAAATGCAGTCCTGGCAGCAGCAGCTTCATTTTCACAGGCTGATTATCATTGAGGCTGTTTGAAAGAAGCCATTTTATACCTAAAACATTTTTTTAAAGTCTCTGGATAGTAGTCTATAGCAGGGGTCCCCAACCGCCGGTCCGCGGACCGGTACCAGTCCGCAGGGCATTTGGTACCGGGCCGCACAGAAAGAACTTGCCTTAATTCCGTTTTATTTATTTCGGAATACGAAAGATGTTTTATTTTGAAAAATTACCGGATTCTCCTTTACATCCGTCTGTGTCACGCTTGACACACGTCAAGCCACGCTTCTCCGTCACGTGACCG
>NW_017804968.1:321734-411387 GCF_001891065.2 Hippocampus comes
CCGAGATGGGACCGTCTGGTTGCAGAAAATCAAGCTCGGGGCTGTGGTGAGTCATCATTTTCATGCACTTTGAATTTGCATTGTATCGTATTTTGAAGGCATTAAACATTACCATAGCGATCAGAGTGTTGCGGCCAGATTAGACGCTCCTTGTGTTTATTATTATTATATTTCGAAAACACCACAGTTTTCATGCAGCTCATACCATATTATTTTGTTGTATTATTTCCGCCACACCTTAAATGCCGGTCCCTGAAAATATTGTCTGACATAAACCGGTCCGTGGGGCAAAAAAGGTTGGGGACCCCTGGTCTATAGTACAGCTTCGAAGAGCTACTATAATTGCGAAAAGAGGTTTTTGGGGGTGGGTGGATGGGGGGGAATGAAACATAATAATTCTAGGCTTTCTTCGATATTAATACATATTACCGGAGGTGTCACCACACTTTTAAGTGGAGCACTGATGAAAAAAGCATCATTATGAGCAGAGAGGATGTGCTAAAACCACAGTTGGATGGGTGGAGGAGGACTGTGCTTGCGACCCAAAACAGCCTGGGTTAAACCACTCACGGGTCCATTATGTGCTTTCCGGGCTCCGTGTATCATGAGAGCACAGTGAGAAAAATGCTTTTTAGTAATACGGTACGATGACATACTGTCGAGGCAGTGCCCGATTCAGTCATTTTGAAACATGGCTGAATTTGCTTTGCCTTTAACATGTCAGGGCCATGTTCACACTTGTCAGGTTTGATTTGGTTGCTCGGATGCGCGTGGTTCGTTTGGTCAAGTGTGAACCAGCTGAACATTAGCATCCGCAGGTGTGCGCAAAAACGGGTCCAACGGGCTTCGCTGCGCTGTGTGACTTCAACTTGGATTAGCAACGAGGCTGCTTCTTCAGTAATGAGATTTCAAAATTGCCCCCCCGATTGGCTCATTGGTTGGTCAGAGAAAATTTGTGGCAAACAATTTAATGATCATCATCTCTGATGACTATGATGCTTTTTTTTTATTTTTTTTTTTATGTTTCTCATGTCATAGGAGTGGATGAGACCTTATGTCATCCATCTTGGGGCACGGGAATGTCGCGCCCCACCTTGGCCCTATCAATTGCATTAAGAGAAGCTTCTGCATCAGACAAACGTCAAATTTGTCATTTCGCAATTTTTTTACTTCATTATAAATATCCATCCATCCATTTTCTAGTCCGCTTTATCCTCACAAGGATTTTTTTTCTGTCCTCTTCAGTGTCGAGGACAGAACAAATGTGAACACAGCCTAAAAACAGAAATAAAAGCTTTTGTTTCCTTCCGAGTTGGTTTGGCAGGTATGAAGCTTTTTTTTTTCAACCTCAATGCAGACTCCGGCTGATTTTTGTTTTTATATCCGTTTTGCGTTGAGTTAACCTTGAAGCGCATTAATATGCAGACTAACACGTGGGTCTTCAGTCAAGTTAATTAGCTATTTCTTTTGTTTACTGCCTGGCATTCGGAAAGTGAAAGCCAGATGCACAAACTCCTGTAAAAATAAGATTAGCGCGACTCTTTGGTGCCTGAAATGAAATCCCTCAATCCGTGAATAGCTGCGTCGCATCCAGCTCCGTGTGGTCTGCCCCTGTTTTATTTTGTCTGGGTTAGTTGCTGAGGTCATCATCCTCGTTCTTCCCTGCTCAATAATCACCGGGGAGGAATTTTAGCTGCGGCGCGAGGCTCTAAAAACGCAGACGCAAAGCGCTCGTTCATCACAACTGTGCCTCTGGAGAGCCCGTTTAGAGCAACAGACACGTATTCATTACCAGACGTGTCGGGGGCTTTGGGGGTTGGTGTTATCTGTGGGTAAACAGGCTACATGGAGAAACGTCCACGGGCTACAAAGGCTGCGCTCGGCAGAGGGACTTAACTCACCCACCTGACCGTATTGCTTCTAGAGCAGTCTGTCAGCTTTCATGAAGCCAAAGCAAACGTTTTACTTTCAAATAAAGCTCAAATCACACCAAAGAAAAATGACATCAAAAGTGCACTGGGGGAAAAAAAACAAAAATCACGATCTCGTTTCAATGTACTTACTCTGTATGAAATGTGGGCCCATTTAGACACACGCGATGATCTTTTACGGCACGGTGATTGGGAATCACGGTTCTAGAAAACTCCAACATCGTCGACTGGGCATTTGTCGATCGTTAATGAAAATCTGAGAGCAGTCTTTGTCAGCTTTCATGAAGCCAAAGCAAACATTTTACTTTCAAATAAAGCTCAAATCACACCAAAGAAAAATGACATCACAAGTGCACTGGGAAAACAAACAAAAATCACGATCTCGTTTCATTGTACTTACTCTGTATGAAATGTGGGCCCATTTAGACACACGCGATGATCTTTTACGGCACGTTGATTGGGAATCACGGTTCTAGAAAACTTCAACGTAGTCGACTGGGCATTTGTCGATCGTTAATGAAAATCTGTAACATAGAAGCTGCGGTCATGTTACAGTCATGAGGTCAAACAAAACAGACATTGAATCTACCACCTAAGACCATATATTTTACAGGACTAAAATATAAAATACTAAATCTAAAAAATGTTTTAAATACTGACAGGGTCCAAACACAGACCGGGTGGAGTGTCGATCGCAAAAATGCAGACTCGGATAAATGACAAGAAAAAAAACTATGTCTTGAAAAGTGAGGGACTGACAAAGTAGTCACATAAATTGCTGGCGACAAAAAAAAAAAAAAAAATCAAAGAAGAACAGCAGGCGCTTGCAACTAGCAAGGAAAATTGTCACCGAAAATCCACAAAACGAGTCCTGAAACAAGCGCCAGCTTGGTTGCTTAACAAGACACAGGTGCACCTCTAAAAGGGTCACACCCAATACTCCAGCTGGTGCTGAAACCTAAACTTTATTTATTTTTTTTAATGAGAAAAATAGCAGTCTGTAAAAAACATACATTACTGGCACACTTAAATACAATGTTAGGACAAAGCGTTTTTGACTTTTTTTTTTTTTTGCTTTAATTTGACCGGACATTGTGGTGCTTCTTCTGGTGTGCATGGCTTGGCCACATGGGGGCAGTATGTTAGACACAAAAAGCTATATTGTAGATGGAGACAGTCTCAGTTCCTCCGTAAGTAATAACTGCAGTCACAATTGCTCTTTTCGGAGAATAAAGAATATATATATATATATATGCCTATGAATATTGCTAAATAACTTTCAAATATCTCTGAGCTAAAGAGTTAGATAACACCGTGACACTGATGCTCGTCGGTAGTCTGCCAATGGCATTTCCCATCATGCGTTAGCGTGGACTTGGAGGCAAATTTGTGCGGCCGTTTGAAATTTACAATAGTTAAGGTTGGGGAAAAATATTTTAGTTGTGCCCCACTGGACTGATCCTCTACTTTTCATCCATTTATTGTAGAAATGGGCTGTCGGCGTCACACATTTAAGTGCCTCATTTAGTCAAGCACCACTGAAAGCAAACTACACTTACTCTCAATTTAATACCAGCGCATATTCTTCATACTTGCAATTCACATCTACAGTCTCGTGAACGTGCGACGCGCTCCTAATGGACGCGCGAGAGACGCGAGTCGAGCAAAAATGCAAATGAATCCGGCTCACCAGGGGAAAGACTTAATAGAAGCTTACGACTGACCCACATTTAAAGTAAACTCACAGGCTAGAACGTAGCCCTGCGGCTTTTTTTCTTTTTTTCCCCCCCTCTCTTGACGTTCAAATATCCTTTTTAAATCACACAGTTGCCGTGGAAACGCCAGCAGCTGCAAAAAAAAAAAAATTCTGAAAAAGGGACCTTGAGGATCCCTGAAGGCCTTGCGCAGAAGCACCTTTGCTTCGCCAAAAGAAATTAATCAAACTGATTAATATTCGGACAGAGTAACCTGTTCCTCCAGTTATTATTTACCAAACTATGGTTATCACCGTTTTTTTTTTTGGTGTGACCAGCACATAGTGTGACTCTGTACAGAGTCAGGTTGGAACCGATGCTAGAAATTTCAGAGGAGCACAGTCTTGTGACTCTAATAGAGAGTGAGACTGCGCCGCTGTGGGTGTGGTCACAGCCGACTTCAGTCACGACCAATCAAAGCGGTTCCTTTCATTCCGCTTAAGAGTCTAGAAATGGCGGAAACACATCTGTGAATTTAAGTGGGCTCTTGGAGACCACCACTAGCTGTGAGGCCCAGTGCTGGTTTCCATGACATGTTTTCAGACAGCAAAGCAGTCGAGAGTGACCCAGCAGCACCCTCACTAGTTGCAGCAATCACTTCCCCCACGCAGAGTAACAGATTGCAAGCACCCGCTTGCAATTTGGTGGCCGTTTCACCCACAACTAAATTTACTTACAGGCAAAGGGTGGCCGCCGTGTGCATGAGCGACTGCATATGTCAGGACACAGACGGCTTCTTAAGTATCGGACACGCCGGCAAGTCACCGAGGTCAACCGCGCGCATATGCCAGTTTTCAGCCTCCTCGGCCGCATCCCACGCCCTTCAGCTCTATATAAAGTCAAAAATGCCGCTGTGCTTTTTCATCAATGTGTTAAAAGTTAATCTAAGGGGCTCCCCCACAAACGGAGCTTCATGTGGTCTCGGCTAGGCCTATCACGTTTCTCAAAAAAGATGCTGTGCAAACATAGCCGTGGGCAAGAAAGCCGAAAAAAATGTGAGGATGAATTATAATCAGCTACACCATCCATCAACGGTATACATTTTTGGTTCTATAGCGCTTGTCTTCATTAGTTCTCAGGGGTGAGCTGGAGGCTATCCCAGCTGACTCCTAGCTGAGAACGAAAAAAGAAAGGGAAAAGAAATCAGTGACCAGAATAGTAAAAAATATACTCATAATTGACAGCCAATAGCATTGGGGAGAAAAAAACTAACAAAAATCTTTTTATAAAAAAACGTTTGCAAAAAAATGAATACATTTGAGAGATATGGCATTATATATGTAAAATTAAGATCAACCACTGTTAATTTATCAATATTTCATTTGATTCATATAATGTAGAATATGGTCCTTATGAGTGACTTTATCAGCTGAGAACATATTCCTTTCACACCCATCATTCAGTAGCTCCCCCCAGAGCAAAGGCGGCGGGATCCCCTGCCACGCGTCCACGACTCTGGTCAGTCGCAGTTGCCATCGCCATGGCAACAGAATTGCTGGCGTGTCATGTGCCAGCGGTGGAAGGAGCTCGGCATAGCCTTAACCTTTCCTCCGTGCACCATACTGTTTGTATTTTGTGGTTGTTTTAATTCGCCCGGACGTACAAGTTCAGGCGTTTAAAACTCATTTATATTGATAAACATGGCTTTCAATAAAATGTGAACACGTCCACTTTGGGTTCGCCAACCTCACGTTACGCACTGTCGTATCTGTGACTTTGAGTGTGTGCAGCTTTAAAAGTTGAGGTGAGGCTTAATGTTTGACATGGGAGTCATCAGACTATTTAAATTTTCTACTTAAGCGCATTTCAGAATCTGGACCTGACTTTTTGTCTTGAAGTAAACAAAAAAACTGAAATTACGGTAATGGTGGTGAATGGGCAGGATTGAAATCAAATTTACAAAATGACTTCTTCCTCTTCCTTTTCACATAGGATATTTATTTTGTAGATTGGTCACATCTTAGGTTTTTTTTTTTCGTTACTGCTTGTTTAAAGTAAAAAGTTTGAATACGTTTTCCACGCAGACAAATGTCAGCAAACCATCCAGACGGCTTTTTCAAGGCAATTCTTTTGTGTTTGCCGCCACCTGGCGTTGAAAGTAAACTCCAACAAGCCTGTGTACATTTTCCTTTTTTATCGCCCCCCTTCCAACCCCCCATTGCACAGTTAACCTCTATCTACAGAATGTCCCAAATTCTCGTGTGTGGCAGCCGTTCCGCAAAGTCCATAAACATCCACGTGAAAGTTGCATAAAACTGTACAAGAAAAAAAGTCGGCTACCATGAGAAAAATACTGCAACCCACTCACAAACTGTTGACTGCAGGACGTGACGTGAGGGACGGTGGTGGTGGAGGAGGAATATCTTCTTTCTCTCTCTTTCGTGTATGTATTTGACGACGGGAAATAGCGCTTACTGAAAGAAACGGGAAGCGTGACAGACAGTCAACGACAGTACAGTTAACCCCCACACATTCACGAGTTGCCATTTGCAGGTTTATTTACTATTACTTTGGCACCACCTAGTGGTGTTAACTTTAATTGCGAGTGTTTTTTTTTTTTTTTGGTCTGCTTTTTTTTTAAATGTCCTGTTTGACTGGTGGCATTAAGTAGTGCGCTCGCTCGGGATGTTCAATACTACTTTTGTGCCTATTTTCATATTTTATGTAAGATTTCGGTGCCCGTCCCTCATATGAATTGCGGGGTTCCCTGTACGTGTCATTGTCATTGGCTTGAGTTGGAATGAAACACACCCGATAGGACACAAAACTGCAGACGAAGACTTCGACATTGAGTAACCGTACGTAGTCACTAAAGTTAGAACACACTCGGGAAGTACAGGCGGACAAAAAGGGCATTACGTTGAGTTGTAGTGGTCCCGAATTTTTGCGATGTCATCAATCATAATGTATCAGCGCGTACAGCTTCACAAATTCAAGTTACGGTCTGCCATTTTCAAAAGCGAGACGCAGCAGTTTGATGAGAATAACGACAAATATTGCCCTACGCTTTCAAAACTCATCTGTTAAAAAAAAAAATGCAACTAAGAACTAGTCTGAAATCATTTCTGCATCATAACGACTAAAGAAAGGAAAAAGAACTATTGACTCATATTTTGATGTCAACTTATCATAGTTGGTGAGTTAAAGCGAGCATTACAAAATTACAAAGTATTGGTGGGAAAAAATATATCTATTTTTAATGCTACAACTTTTTCGCTATTATGACTTTATTCCAATGTTACAATTTTTATGACTTTCTCAATGCACGTCTTTGTTTATATTTAAGCTTCCTTCTCAACTGTACAACTTTTGTTCTCATCATATTTCGGCTGTATTCATGAACATTTTTCAAAACCGTGATACTTGTGTTATTCCAACATCTACCGTCACACAATTTTACGGCTTCAGGTTCATTAACTGTTGCAATATTTTTACATTTTTCCTTCAAAAATAGTTATTGTACTATACATCACCCCTCAATTTCTTTTTCCTCATGAGGCTCCAACTTCATAATTCAACTTTTTTCTCAAAACATTCTGACCATCCTCAACATGACAAACATATTCTCATAACATTTCAACTTTTCTCTCATAATATTTTGTCCGAAGTTCAACTAAACTATAAGTTCAGAAAATATAATTACTGACGGACAACATGAAAGTCAGCATTGCTTCTTTGTGAAAAAAATGAAAACATTTGTTCAGATTAATTCGAATTTCATCTTAGCGCGAGTCTTTGGCATCAGAAACAATATATGACCTCGCGCAATCTTTGTATTTATGTAACGCAATGGTTGTACTACTTTCCAGATTGTCACACATGTCACTCAACCGCCCTGATAGTGAGATCTGCCTTCAAATGATGCGCGTGTGGGGGAGCAGTGGGAGGGATATATCAGTTTTTCCGGACACCAAACAATGACGGGAATCTACAAAAACAAAGGTTGTTGACTGTATTCATTCTTTTCACAGGAGTACATATAATTAAAAAAAAAGACACTGCAGCGTGGGTGTCTGTATGTGTGTGTGTGTGTGTGTGTGTTTGTTATCAGTGATCCTAGCAGCATTTGTACACTTGAGATGAAAGAGGCCAATCAATCGGGGATGCTGAACAGATGAGTTTCGATATAGTCTATGACATTATGCCTTGTTTATCCTCGCCTTCCTAGAAGTTCCCAGCCCTTTTCATAAGGAGAACCCAAAAGTGAGACGGAAGCCTTAACAAAAATATCACTTACTTTTTCACAACCATAGAAAAATAAGAGCTTTCCCAGTGATATTGACAGAGCCATGAAACCAAACCACCTCTCATAAATACAAGGGGGGGGGGTGATGAGAAAGTTGAAAGGGATGAATTCATACGTGTTGCTGGGAAGGATGTAAGAGTCTGAAAGTGGAGCCAGGTGCGAAGACAAAAAAAAAAAAAAATACAAATCTCTCTGCATAGAAGAAGCGTCACTGCGATGTCACTTCCTGTGTCCCTCTCCTGTTTGTTTCCATAGCGATCGCCCTGAAGTGAAGTACAGCGTTGCAACATTTAGATTTGTATGTATATATCATGACATATTTTGATATATATATATATTTTTTGTACATTTGAACAATATTCTCAAGTGTGAGCTAATAGTCCAGTTTAAATACTGACATCAGTCTAAGGACGGTTTGGCAAAATGAGAATGAAAACTCCGTGTGTGAATCATAAATAAAAGGACAAGAACATGGGAAACACTCGCACTCGCGCACGCACACGCACACATACACAGAAATAATGTACTTGCTTCCTGTGTCTCCCCCCTCAACAACAGAGTGAGGTAAGAAGAGTATGGGACATTGTGCTAAGGGAAGAAAATCCCAGGTGTCCGAGTGAACGAAGAAAGGCTTGGGGAGGATGGCTGAACGGAAAACAGCAGCAGGTCGCCATCATGACCAAGGCAACCATTGCGAACGCCCATCAGAACTGGTACCATTTTTTGTCTTTGCACTTCAGCATCATCTGGACAAGAAGAAAAAAAAAAAAAAAGGTGGTGGGTCCATGTCGGTAATTAACATTCAAGCTAGACGCAATATTTGTTACCTCATGGGCATGCTTGGAAAAGGAGTCGGCACTGGCCATCATGGCGGCCGTCCTCTCCTCCAGCTCGCCTAGCTTCTGCCCTCGCTCGTCCAGCGCTATCCGGGCGCGGGCCAGGTCACCCACCACGCCGGATGCTGCCCCCTTCATGCCCTCGATGCCGCCCGGGCCCGGGATGTGCTGGGCCAGGCTGCGGGATGCTCGTCCGGCAACTTCTTCGCCGACTAAGTTAGAATTGGCGTTAGCATACGACTCACAATCAAAAACACGTTAGCGCCTGTGTGACGTACATAGCTCTTCTCTGTCCAGTGACTGTGCTCCACCCCCAAAGAGCCCCTTGAAGAAGCCCCTGTTGGGGGCCTCCGGTGTCTCCACTGGTGTAAACAATTCGCCAAGCATTTCCTGAAACAATTACGAGCACAAACTGTTCATATAACTGCATGTAGTGGGTTCTGCATGTAGTTTATTTGGGAATTACAAACACTTTTGAATAGCCGAAAGGCTATGCTCAGGTTCAGGTGACTTCAGTCTACAAAAAAAGAATGTCCATTGCTAATAAAGCGATTTAAACTTTGAGTATGTCGAAAAGCTTTCTTGACTTGTCCTTCCTGACTCACCGCCAAGTGACCCCAGGGCCTCGGTGGAATGCAATCATTTTCATGAGCGAAATGTCATGAAGCTAGCATCTTTTCGAAACAAAAGGCCTGTGTGTTGCACATGTTTTGCTCACTGACCTGGAGGTTCTCACAGGTGTCCTGGCTGTACGTGATCCTCTGGACTTCAGTGGGGGAACAAAGGTACATGGCCTGACCCAAGTTTGTGAAGCAGAAGGTCCTGGCTATCCTCATGTCCGTTAGAGGCAGGTAGTTTACATCCATGAGGGGTCTCAGTCCCGGTAGACTGGATAAAGGAGCAGAAAGAGAGAACGTTCTAAGTTCCGTTGCCCGTCGTCCGCTACCTCAAATGCGTCTCACCTAAGAGCCATGATGTGACCGTTTGCGCAGAAGCAGGCCAGACACACGCCTAGGCTCATCTGGACCACGTCGGCGCGTAAAACGAAGGAGGCTTCCGTGATACTGTGCTTGTAGATGCACGTCTGGCTGGGCAGCGAAAGGACCTTGGCCTGCTTCTCTGAGCACATCACGGCGTAGTGGCTCTCGTTAAGATCCTGCGAGCTGGACGGCGAAACCGACACGGGCCGACGCTTGCGGACCTTCTCCCGTTCTTCGCCGTCCGCCGAGATGTTGGGTTCGAACCAAGGGTCGTACGAGGGGGGCAAGACGGAACCGGCGGAGTCCAGGAAAGCCAACCGCAAGATGCTTCCCTTCAATCGAATCAACATGCCTGACCGATATCGGGGAGGGACGACAATTACAAGTTGTTCGGGCTAACAAGAGCAAACGGCAGCATTCAGTAAATCCCGCTCAAAAGGCAATCAATCACCTGTGGGTGAAAGGATAACAGGCTGCAGTTGCCTCTGTTCTCCAGGAGGTGGCAGCGTGAGGGCCAGAACCAGCACGGTGCCCTGCGAGGTGCCCACAAACAGGCACGGCGCCGAGGCGCCGTCCCCCTTGCGGGCGTAGCTGTCGCAGAAGTGGAACGAGAGGACGGCTTCTTTGGCCTCCTTGTCGATGCTGGTGACGCTGGAGGAGCGCGAGCGGCTGAAGGAATTGTCCCGGTGGTCTAGTGGGTTGGCACCCCGCGGCGGGCATACAGACAAGAGGACAGTGAGAGGAAACAACAGAGGGAAGTAAAGAACCTGCACTGCACACATGGACAGAACAGCTGACAAATGCAGACGCTAAAAGTTTGGAGTACAGTCATTTGATTTAAAAAAATTTTTTTTTTTTTTTTTTTTTTTTTGGTGCATGAGTGAACCTTTGCTATTGTGGCAGGTTTCTACTTCTTCCGCAAGTTCAATGGTGGCAACTGGACACTTTGTCGCTGCTGATAAAGGTTCTTCACTTCGAAATTTGAGGTGCCGAGTCCCCCCCTATGTAAGGCTCTGCTCGGTGCATTCCCTGGGGGTGGTCCCACAACAGTTGATGATTTCGAGACCAACGGGTTCGTTCACCTGCTCGGTGGCAAATCGGCTCATCGGTGGCCCATGGAATGAGAATTTTTGGGGGGGAGATTTCATGAAATCATCGGATAAGGTCAGACAAGACCATCTTGTTGTGAGAAGAGGGAAAACAACGGGGGGGTCAGATAGAGCACAGCACTTGTTTGACTTTCACCGCAGGTATAAAAGCGAAGCTCAGCAAAGTAATTTTGCCGCATGTGTTCCTTCTCGCAAGAACTTAAAGCCGACCGATGGTCTAGTCGATATTATATCAGCATTTCTCAGTCTTAACTCACATCTGGCGGGAAATACAGTCATAAAAGGGCACCGTCCAAAAAATAAGGATCAATAAATCCGATTCTTCAGAGATGCTATTAAAACACAGCACATGTAGAAAGGCAGCATAGAAAGCAGAAGAAGAGCGTTATAGAGGGTGCAGAGTTAAGCTTGGCGCCACTGATTTCCGCAGTAGCGGACCACCCCCACCACGATCAAATAAGTGGGAGTGCCCACATACTGTACATATCATCATATTTCAGCCGCCTCAATTTGGAGGCCAGACTACATTGCATGTCATACAAGTTGCTTTGGATACACGGAGTCAAGGCTTACCCAAGTCTGGCTTTAGCTCAGTAGGCAAGCTTAATTTCCGTGACATCTTTGCTGGAAAAAAGAGAACATCCCTCTTTACAAAAACACACATCCAAGCTCACGCACGATGCCATGCAGAAGCGCCCGGAGCGCGACCCTCCGTGAGCGCGGGCATGCCGTGAGAAGACGGGGGAACAAAAAGAAAAGAGGGCTGACACCGCTGCCCCAACGGATGAAGAAGTCGCGAGAGCCATCGGCAAGTCAAGGTGGTCATGCCGCAGCAGCATGCACCGGGGGAGGGTGCCCTGACAACACATGGAAACACACAGTGCACAAGAGCTACACTGTTTTTGTGTACGTGCAGCATCATTCAATTATTCCCCATTGCTGTCTCACTCATGCTTCCATCTTGTTGCCCAGAGCAAATCAAGTAATCTGTATTACAGATGCAAAGATGCCCCAGCTCGATAGCAGATTTTTAAGAGATTGTTTTTTTTTGTTTTTTTTTTTAAGGCAACATGCCAGGCAGCGCTGAGGAATGCGGCGTAATTAAGAGCAAGGAGAAAAGGCAGAGAAGGTCCCCTACAGTCACTCTTGCAACGTTTGGCTTGTCCCATTCATCTGAGCTCCAGTAATAGTCAGTGCTCCCACAGAGGAGAGAGAATACCCACCTGTGAGTATTGTTCTCAGTTTTGTGTGTGTTGCCACACCATGTGTTAAAGCAGCAGATGGTTTGAAGTTTATAGCCTAACATCGACGCCGATTTCCTTCACATTAGGGAAGTGCGAGGCTAGTGCAAATGAGCTGTCACCTAAATATAATACTCAATACATTGCTGTGTTTGTGAGTGGAAGTGAAATTCAGCTTGAAATGGTCCAATTTCAAAATTGCAAAACAATGAAGAAAAAAAAAAAAGACTAAATAAAACGTATCGGCTACTCATTACAGCACAGGGCTTGCATTTTTTAAAAATTAAAATCACTGCTCCACTCAACTAAAGAAATGGTTAAAAAACAAAAAGGATGTAGTGCTTTGACCACTACAAGCATATACATATATACAATGAATTTATAATAACAATACTGATGATAATAGTCATGGAAGTGCATAAATCCTGCTAATAGTCATACATTTGTTGAACAAAAAATATGCGTAATATTCCTTATAAAAACGAAATAAAAGATAAAGATAAATATAAAATAATACAAATAAGTGTGTGGAGGACGCAAGGGGGTACACACGTCACAGACGCTCGACGCTCGTGCTACATACAAGTAGCATGCAATGCTAACGTGGAGCCGCCACCGAGCGGGAGACAACAAACACCATGGGAACCGAGGCGATCCCAAACTTTAGCTAGCGTTAGTTCAAGCTAATCCATTTCCACTCTGGTGACATGGAGGACAGAGACAAGAGGAGGGTTGCTGGGCGAGCGGGCAAAGGGGGGAGACAAATGCGGAATTTTGTTATACCCTCTTCAGAAAGTCTTTGGCCAAGCTTACCTCCTCTCCCACCTCCATTGTAGAACTGCTGGAGATTGCTGTTTGGCATCAACACTTTGGGGAGGTTCAAGGAGGGAGAAGTTGAAAGTTAGACATAAGTTTGACCTTTTCGATGGGGTTTTGTGAAGCTACACCACTCACACAATGGTTCAGGGTTTTTGGCTTTCGGGTGAAATTTTTATATTCGTATTTGTTTTTGCAATTCAGATCCTTTTTAGTTGACCACTTAGTCTGTCCTGGCTGCTGAGAACAATATGGCGAAATCATCAGAAGTCGACAGAAAGCAACTCACCTCCCAGGCACGAGCGGCATTCACCACTCAGCCTGAAAAGTTAGGATTACAACACATTCCATTAATTTTTATATTAAAGGTTTTGGTTTGATGATGACCGCACAGTGACCTTTATAATGCTGGACCATGTTTCTTCTCTGACCTTCTTTTAACCTTTTTAAAATCTAATGTCGTTTTTTTGCATCTGGGCAAAATATTTGCAAAAAATATTATAAAGCATTGATGTTTTTTCCCAGTTTATCGCCGTGCATGTGTGACTTAAATGCTCTGAATAGTTTAATCGGTCTCTCCAGCAAAAGGCGTTGTCGCCATAATTATTTCATCGCTTTGCATGAGCTCGACCGGATCTCCGCGGTTCCAGTCTATCGCACGGTTTGGCAAAAGCCATGAAAGCCATTTATTCCTGTCTATTGAGCTCTGCATATTCAAGGAGGAAAACATAAAATGCACGCGAAAATGGAATCGGTCACAAAAAGCCTGAACGGGGCAATATTAAAGCCGAGTGTTAAATTTGTGGGATAGAATGGCAATTTTATGGTCGGGGGCGGTGTAAATATTAAGTTCCAGTTTTGTGAGCCACAGTTTAAAAAAAAAAAAAAAATGCATATTTCTAACATGAACCTCCATCTTCAGACAATTTTCACCAACATGAGCATTTGGAAAATTAAAGGACATGTTACCTGAAGTGGGAGACTTGCAGCGATCCTCCGAAGTGGCCGAACCCTCATTGATGTCGCACAGCCCTGAAACAGAGAACACACCACTCAGCAATCACGCTTCAAGCATATATTCTTCATCCTTAACAAAAAACAACAAATATCACTGCAGCTTACTGAGTCACAGTAGCTGTGAAAGTCTTTGTTTGCGTTTGCATTGAGGGTTGTCTACTGCCCCCAGTGGCCAACACCAGAAAGTGCCACGATGAAGTAATCATGATACAAAAAAAGTATACTTGTGGTTATCTATGGATGCCAAAAGATGGTGACGAAGCATTACCTTGGCCTAAATAAATATCCTCTATTTCATTTCAATATAGTTCCGTTGCACTTCCGTGAGTTCGCAATAATGAGGGAAGAGGTCAAACAAAAAAAGGCAAAATTATTTGTCAAAATCATTCAGTTCTTGTTTGTACTCGAGAAAGTCTTTATCCTTATGTGTGTGTTGCTGATCCAGTGAGGCAGAAGGCCAAGCAGGCGGCAGCGTGTTGGCACGGGGAAGCGCAGCTGGACGTCTGATTACTGCTTGCGAACGCCAAGCTGCGACAGGTGCCAGCCCACTGCTTGACACCAGATGCTCTGTACACGCGTGTGTGTGCGCGTGGCCGTGGGTTTTCCGCAAGGGTATACACTCGCACACGTTAGCACTTCATCCATCAAACTTAAAGTGTACTCTGACGATCCAACACAAGGTGGCAGTGTGCCCATTGCTAAAACTTCAGACTTCTATTTGCAGCAAACTAGCTATTTTGGTGTGTATTGGTGCCATATGACGTCATCAATCTCCGGACTATAGAGTAGTGATATAAATAGAATGTATGCTCCTTCTGTTGTCTGCGCTTGGGTTACCTGTGGGCAATATAAAACTGACTTACGACTGCTGTAATGTACACGAAGAGCGCGTCAGCTCCTCAGCAAGGCAGTAATATTAGTCATTCTTCACAGAGGATAAAGAATATATGTCTGTGATTATTGCTATGTTTATTAGTGTTTCTCAATCGTTTGTTTTGAAATATCCATTCCTGGTACACACATGCGATTTATTAGCCCTCATGTTGAGTTTCCCATTATGTGTTAGCATTAAGCTAAAGGACTTGAAAGCAAGTTCATGTGGTTGCTTTATTCAAAACAAAAGGATGAAAAACAAGTTACCTCCAGAGGGCTGTCGAGACCTTCTGGGCGAGCGCGGTTGTCTCTGGTATGGATCATTGGAGCCGTACAGCTCCAGCATCCCAAGGTTCAACACCACTGTCTTCTGGACATAGTCCACGACTGCGACACCGTTAATGTTGCCAAACACCACTCTGCATAAGGAAGGTTCACATACAAATGGACAAAGAAAATGTTAAGCGGTACAGGTTCCCCCATCCCTCGTTCACACCAATGGCACGGTGTATTTTATCCCCAAGGCCACCCCATGCCTCATTAGAATACAAAACAGGAAATATCAATGAGGACTTTTTAAACATCATGCAAAGTAAATTCAGATATTTGTTTCTGAATACGTTGATTTTTGTTTAAAAATAACGGCTCCTAATCTGTTGTGGAGATACAGCAATAATCAATTTTCACAATTCCAGTTTTCCTACTTTTTTGGGTGTTACTAAAACACCACCATAAACGCACCATCTAAAAACTTGAGTGCCTCATTGTCGGCTGTGAGTGCATGCACATAACGCAGATATGACGGAAGATAAACTATTTTTTTTAAAAGGATGACATAATAGCCAGTGGTGTCAACCGGGGCTTAATTGGCTGCTTTAGAGCGCCTCATTGTGGACCTTAAGTAAATGCACATACACAGAGAAAGAACGGTAACAAGGGGAGCTCCAGCTAGCTAAATAAATAGGTAGCTACCTAGGTAGCTAGCTATCGACTGTATTTACTGCTTCACCGAGGTATTATCTGATCACGGCTCGGGTAAATCTCCACCACACGAGTGTTGATGTTGACCACGATGTGTTGACTTACAGGCCGTAGGAAGAATTGAGTGCCAGGCTTGTAATCTGTTGAGGTGGTTCCCCGCTCACCCACACCAACTGGACCACCAAGTCCACCTGGTAACCAGCAGACTGCTTTAGTGGAGTACTACGCACCCTGGGAAAAAAAAAAAGTCAAAATAATAAATGGCAAGGGACGTGGGAGTGACGCCAAGGGGTCCCGATGACTTACTTGAGGCAAGGTGTGTTGCTTCCATCAGAGTTGTTGCTGCTGGTGTTGGGATGTGAAGGCGGCCCGCTCGGAGAAGCACCCGGGTTGGGGTGCGCCGACGTGTGCTCCCCACCTCCGCCCTCAGGGGATTCAATGTCGTTCAGTTCATACTGCATTCGCACCTCGAGCAGCTAAAAAGTAATAAAGGTGTATATTGCTCAGCGGGCCATAGACCGTATGCTGCCCAACAAAATTGATTTCATCTCATTTAGGATACTCTTCTTTCAAGAAACATACAGTGGTGACTTAATTTATGAGAATGTAAAGAAAGCTTTTGCCACATTTTTTACTTCACTTCAATAGACATTGTGCTACTCCTTCTGTTGTGTTTTTTCAATAGACATTGTGCTTCTCCTTCTGTTGTGTGTGGGTGGGGTTTTTTGCATGTTTCTTGCGGGAGTGTGAATAGGTGAGCGGATGTGCGTCCGGAGATGCAAAAGCACCTGCAAAGTAATCGACAAATGAACTTTCATGTTTGCTTGCGAATTACCAACACAAAAAGTGAGAAAGCAAAAAAAAAAAAAAAAGAGGTGCGAGCGAAATCCAAATCATCCAAATCACCTGCCAGGAAGTTAGCACGTTGCTATCCGCTCCCACATCCTTCTGATTGACAAGTGAGCATCTTCTCGATTGAAAAACGTGGCACAAATATACAGCGTGTTGACGACTAGCCAGGCGCGGTGAAAACCAGCACGAGGCCGCACAAGATTAAACAGCACTTGGCTTTAAGTTGCTCAACAGTGAGTCAGCACGCCCCCATACATCGCAATCAAGGCAGATCATAATGATTATCTCGCTTTGCCTCCTCACTGCTCCGTCTGTTGGCATGGCAACCATACTGTCATCCACAAGGGGTAGCTTTCAACGTGTGTGCGTGTGTGTGTGTGTGTGTGTGTGTGTCTGGCTGAGTTGGGAATCACTACCTAGCCACTATATAGCCTATAGAGTGAATTAGCCATTTTGTACTGTTTACTTAACATTATTTTTCATTTGACCAATAAGTGTACTAAATATTCCACTCCATAAAAATGCCTACGATTAGGATTGAGTGAATCATTCTGCACACAGCCTGTGTGTGATGTGATGAATTCCCTGCAGATAGTTTTGAAATAACAAGAAGGACCCACCCCAGCTCCCCTTACCTGAACCACCTCCGTGGTGACCTCCAGTTTACTGAAACGGTAGACGATGATGTTGGCCGACACGCCGGCCACACACAGCATGCGACTCTCGGCGCACCAGGCCATCAGCTGGATGGCGAAAGGGTCCTCGTCGGACGCCTCGGCGCTGCCCTTGTCCTCTTTGGAGCGGCTCCTGTCAAACACCTTGGCCGTTTTCAGCTTGTAGAGCACCTGGAGCATTACTGAGGCAAACAGAGAGTCAGGTCAGTGTCAGCACACATCACAACACAAAAACAGTGGCGGGATGTTGCAGAGCGCAAATATTTTGTGGAGTTTTTTTTTTTCCCATGTTGTGCCAAGTTATCATCATAGGTATTTACGATTGTCAATAACGGACATCAATCATTCATTTTTACTTTTATACGTAAGTACATTTTATCTACGTATTTTAACCTTCAAAAATGTTTCTTCTCATTCAAATGTGTTCTTGACTATTCCATTTCTAATGAAGAAAAAAACAGAGCTCACTTGCAGAGGCATCCCAAAACTTCACCGTTCCATCAGCATGCCTACAAGAGTGAGAATTTAAAGAGAGGAGGACAGTAAATAAAAAAAGGAGTGGCCTTTTTTTTTGTTGACTAATTCGTAATATATATGTATTCTGTATATTATATTATCGCATCGGTCTGGCGGGAAAGACTGACATGGAATAAATGCATTATTTACAAGCGCTCTGTGTGCTGAACAAGTTGCTCATATATAGACATGACAATTGTATTCCTTGTACTGCTTTCTTTCTTTTTCACTCAGTGGTTCTTGTTTCCTCGCCAATTTATCCCAGTGCATTGGGGGAGCTGAACATTCGTTCCGCAAGCGCTGGCACACTCTTGCAAGACCGAACTGGACAAGAATACAGTATGTGCGTGTGCGAGTGTGACGAGCGGCGCGGTTATCTTACCCAGTGATGATGATCTCCGGGTAGCTCTGTGTGCCTTGACCCCAGTTGCCTCCACTGATAGGCCACTCCTTGAACCCAACAAACACACACTTCCTATTAGCGTCAATGACATATCAATAGAAGCATTGAATCAATGTTGTGTGGCGCGCGCCTCCACACTGGCTGTCAACACGTCGACACGTACAAAAAGGCCACCGGGATGACTCACGGTGTTCTTTAGGTGTGAATCACACCCCCCCCCCTCCTTCCTTTCATTTTGATATCCTTTGAGTGAGAATGGATAAAAGGCTAACATAGCAAGGTGACAATACAAGCATACAAAATGTGCCGCGGCAGGTCAATAAGATATTTTAAGAGCCGGGGATGAGCTAAAATATTAGTGGCCAAATTCATTTGAGAAAACTAGCCGCCTGATTCCTACTAACCTTCGACACTGGAAGTTGTTTAAGGGTAGGAATTATGAGCCAGTATAATGAAGTCATTGGGTATTATGTACTGATACATCATGCCCTTGTGCTGAAGTGATGAAATGCTAACAGCATGCTGACACTGGTCTTCGCACCAGAAGCAACTAATCAAGCCGTTGATGTCACTGGAGGTATGATTTGCACTGTCTCATTTTGTTTGTCACCTTTATAACACCGTCAGCCAGTGCAAGTCAAATAAAAAAATACAACCGCGATGCTATTGTTCTGTTCCGCCTCATTAATGGACAAAGAGGTGCGCCTTCAGCATTTTATTCTGACTGGCACCGAACGGCGTATTTATCTGCCTTCCACAATAAAAGTTGTCTCGTTTGCATCTGAGTCATTCTATTGAGGGAAAGACAAGAGTGATAAAATATCATCAGAATAGCCGGATCGTGTTGTCTTTTGCAGTTTGTTGTTTTTGTCACTATTAGTTGGTACAAAAAGTAGTAAAAGAATAAAATAATGGATCTGCTTTCAAATGATGAAAATATTTTAGGTTTTGGCTCCGAAAAAAAAATAGTACTAGCGGTGGCCAATGTTATCAGAGGTAAAAAAACGAAAAAAAATAAAAATAAAATAAGACTGAAATAACTTTTTCATGAATGAAATTACGTATAAACAAACATGCTTATAAAACAAAATGATACCTTGTGTTTATGAAACTAAAACTAACTATAATTATCCTGAAAATGTCCTTTGTTTTCATCTTTGTCAGTTAATAGCATTTATGGGCTTGATTTTAAATGTTTGTTTTTTTTTTACATTTTATATTGCTTTACAAACATACAGTAGACGGAAGGTCAAAAAGTTTAGTTTAGTTTACTGTATTACACATTACTTGGTGACCTTTATTATTTTGCACTTGACAAATCGCTTTTTGCTGTTTTGGCTGGAATCTCGACCAACGCCATGTTTAATCAGTCATAAAAATTGAGTAGACTTGGTGTTTTTTTCACAGTTCAGAATGCTCACACCCCCCCCAAAAACATAATACTAAAACTAGAAAAAAATAGACTAAAATGAAGCATTTCAACAATCAAAACAAATCGAAATGAACAAATTTGCTCTAAAACTACTTAAAACTAACTGAATTTAAAAAAAAACAGTGTCTCCTCCAAAATACGCGCGAAAAAAAAAATAAAAACCTTAAACAGCTTTCTGCTGTTTTGGCTGGAATCTCGACCAACGGCATGTTTAATCATTCATAAAAATTGAGTGGACTTGGTGTTTTTTTCACAGTTCAGAATGCTCACAGTACCTTTTTGCTGTAGCCCTGACGCTTCTGTCGCGAGCCAACCGAGTAAAGTGCTGGTATGAGGTCCACGGGGCAATCGGCGAAGTATTCGCAGCAAGTCACCGGGGACTCGTGGATGGTCAGCGGGTAGGGGTTCTCGAAAATGGGGTAACTGTTCGAGAGAAGCGACAGCACGTCCCTTCAGTCGGAATGCCTCTGTTGTGTATGTTCCGTTGGGGGAAGCACTCACCCGTTTTGTGCAAGGTCGATCACCACTAAGTCCTTCTCCAGAAGGACCACCACAGCGTATGGTTCCTGAAAGTCTGTAAGATCCAAAATGACACAATTCTTGAAAAAAACAAATAATAAAAGTGGCTTTCAGGTCTTCATCGCTACTGCTTAAGTTCAATGTCAAATTAAACATACGACAAAGAGAATTCCAGCCACATTTTTAGCTTCAGTTCACAAACCCGTTCAGCTTAATGCTAACTAACAATGGAAAATACCATTGATGGGTTAAGAAATGACATTAGCACCTTGGTGTTCAACTGTTTTTGGTTACAAGTGATCACAGAATGTTTGAAGTTAGCTTCAGTTCACAAACCCGTTTAGCTTAATGCTAACTAACAATGGAAAATACCATCGATGGGTTAACGAAAGAAATCAGCACCTTGGTGTTCTAAGTCTGTTTTTGGTTACAAGTGATCACAGAATGTTTGAAGATTTCGAATAACATTAAGGCTAATTTCCTTTAGCCGGTCAATGGTGTTTCACATTATACATTAGCATCAAGCTAATGAACTTGTCTTGTTTTATGTGTCGATTTAACAATCAAATTCAAATGGGAGTGAGGAAAAAACAACTTAGCAGGACGCTTTGTTTCACAAATTGTGTGAACAGACCTATTTGGTTCCCCACAGTGATATCATACGCAAGCTTATGAGTTATAGCCGAGGTCTCACTCGAAACATTTGTGCAAAAGGGTGGAAAAAAAAAAGCATAATCTTCGGTTGATTGTCTCTTCTGGTACATTTTTGTCTTCTCCACACTTGAGCACATCAGTCAAGGCGGCAGTCAGACACACAGATGCATACAATGGAATAATCCTCAGTGATGTCTATTACCAGATGAGATCAGCTGGCTGCCAGTGACATAATGAAGTCGCCGCTGTTACATAATGCGCCGGTTAATCCGTCCCGCAGCTGTGTGTGTGTGTGCCAAATGAAGGCTCTTCCGCGGCAGATTACGCTGCATTCACATCCACTTGTTTCAGCTCCTCAACATGTGGAAAATATGCTAATTCCATTCAGACGCCGGGGATATTGTGCGCAAACGAAGACGACGTGAGGATGCAATTTCCATACGTCCCCTTGGGAAATTTCAGATTTATTACAGCGGCGCCAGCGTAATTAAAGAACAGACGTGGAAAGCGGCATCGAAGCGGCAGGAGCAACGCGCCGACTCACCATTGGGGTACGGCGTCTCGCACAGGGTGAGGAAGTCTACGATAGGGTAGTCCATCTCCAGGACGGCCGTGCTCTTGCCGTGCATGACCGTCAGGCACGGCCGCCGGCCCGCCGTGTCGTAGGACAGACCGCCGGACAGGATGATGAAGGGCTCCCTGGGGAAACGCAAACCAAGAAAAATAAACATATCTCAATTTATAGACCAATATGAAACAGTTAAGAGGTGAGCCCAAGTGAACCCTGTTTGCTAACCAAAACAGCAGCATAAAAGACAATCTCTCACGTGAATTTGCTGAAACAGAGTTCTCGGCGTGTTACGTTCTTTTTTTTTTCCATTTCTTACGGCTTCTGCAAAGTCAGCCTCTGTTCCTGACGTTTATAAAGTCAAGTAGTTATAAATTATTGAGACTGTAAATGTTGTCAATTTTGGGAAAAAAGATACAGTGTAATAATTATATACAATATTTTTTCTTCCAAGGAAAAGTGTACCCACTATTCGTCAAATATGAATTTGGTCTCATAAAATTGCAGAATTTTCTGCGAAACCACTCGACAAAAAAAAAAAAAAAAAAATTCAGATAAAAACGGATAATGAATTCAAACCAAACGCCGCCGCTTACCCAATCCTGGTAGTTTTGTATTCCACTTTGAGAATGGGTTTACAAGGCTCTGGCTTCTTCCCATCCTTTGGCTGTTTGCCTGAAACAGAACAGCAAAAAAAAAAAAAAAAAAAACTTCAGTTTATGCCATCCGATGCTCTTGTTTATCCAAATCACGCCACATACTAATTGAATGAAAAAAAAAAACACGAGTGAAGAAATGTTAATTACCGAAGTGATTAAAAGGTCGTAATAATAATAACAATAGTCAATAAAACCTCGTGTTTCCAAACTACTTCTACAGTGAGTCAAAATTAAAGAATGTCTAAGCCTGGCTTAAACCCATCAAAGGAATTTGCATAATTGCGCATTAAATACCAAAGTAATTATACAACCAGCGTCAGACGAGAAATTATAAAAAAAAAAACAACACAGGGCTAAAATCCTTTCCACAACACACCGAGCGTCAGCTTCTTGTAGGCCCTTGAACGTGTCAAAAGTGCTCTGGGGGCTAAAAAGCAGGCGCGAGGTAGAATGCGGCACGATAAAAAAGTAAGAAGATTCAGAAGAAGAAGAAGTTTAGAAAGAAGAATCAGAAGAAGACACTGAAGACGAGTCAGAAGAAGTTTGATGATGGGATGAGCATGCGAGTGCTTACCGTGGGGGGTGATTGTCTGTATGGGCTTGCCCTGGCCTCTCACGTTCCATATGGTCAGCGTCCCGTCTGAGTGACTGCACACGAACTGCTTGCCCTCGTGATGCCAGGCAACTGAGTGGATTGCCTACGAAACAACAGGTGGAAACCGAGGCTGTCAGTAGTTCCGCACGATGACACAGGATAAGAAAAAGGAAATGATTGTATGGAATGCTTCGTGGAAAAAAAAAAAAAAAAAAAAATTGGTGAGCCCTTTGACTGGATTCCGGTTTCATTACAGAGTGATTAGCTTCTATTTGGATTTGTATGGCTGTTCGTTAAAAATGTTAATTGCAACATTGTCTGTGCAGTTCATCAATTGTCTGTGCAGTTCATCAAGGTTTTATGATGGTGACATTTAAGAGTCCGGAATGAATGCATGAATGAACTGCTGTTGGAACACGTGTTTTGGGATCAGATCAGCGCAGAAGTCAACGGGAATCACACAACAATGTTGTGTTCGCACAAAAAAAAAAAAAAAAGAGAGGAAAAACGCTTTTTAGAAATATCCCAAATGCATTGCCTCTTTGCAAGCGATCATTGTAAACACAATCCTAACGTGTCCCATTATTATTATTGTACTGTATTTGATTAGAGTAAAAGTCACTTTTTTCCCTCTTTATTTTTTTTTTCATGACCTGATGTAGCAAAAGTATCCTCAAACAAAATATTCTTAGCATAAACTATGATGCCAGTGTCATTAAAAAAAATAAAATTACGGAACGAGACTTATTCCTTGTAGAAACACTTCGCTTGTCATGAATCATTTTATCGTCGTCAACGCACATTTTTCTCATTGTAAAACAAATTTACCCCTCATAAAAATCAAACATTTTGTCTTTGTATTGTTACCATTTTATTCAAAAAACGGGGCTGGGATAGGGGCTCTCAAGGACCGGTCTTGAGTACCCCCTGGCTTAAGAGTGTCATACAGTGTGATCAGCAGGTTGCAACAAAGATTCAGAGAGACTGTAAGAGACAGAGAATAATTTCTCACTGGTGGATCGGGCGGTCCGTATTCCAAACGTTGATCACGGATTAGCCCCAGAGTATGTTACTGACCCCCGCAAAAAAAAAAAAAAAACAAATCACAGTGAAAATGGATGTAGCAACGTGTTGAAGACAATGAGATTATGCTAAATCTGCTGGTCATTCCCGCTCTTTGGCTGTGCACCATATTGGAAAAAAAAAAGGAGTAGATTTACCTCATTTCCAGTTGCCATCACCCTCCCTTCTCAGATAAGCTCATATCTTCACACTGCTCCCGTGGTCTTATTGAAACCACCCCAAAAGAGCTTATCTCTGCTCTCTAAACCCCTGTCGTGACATCTCTCCACAGACCGAAGTGGGAAAGGACTCCGGGGCAGAAAAAAAAACAACAAAAAAAAAAAAACAAATCCCAAACCAAATCAAGTCCTTTTGCAGTTTTCCTCGCCTCCGAACTCATCGCTCTCGCTGCTCTCGTGTAATGTCCGGAGGTTATTCCCCACGCCGCCGCACCTCAATGCAATGCGCTGTTTGAAAACTTCCATTTGTTGCCCACGCAAGGACGCCGAGGACAATGGCGGCGTATCGCGGCGGCGCATCGCTGCGGCATTGCATCGCGGCTTTGATTGCTCAATGACCTTTCCTCTGTTACCGTTGTGGACGAGGCTGCGGACCAAATTAACGAGGGCGGCTAAAGCTGCGCGTAATTACCAACAACATACAATAGAAGCTTTCCACTCGACCAGTGTTTGCTTTGAAGACTTGGTTTGAAGGGATTCTCTTTTCCCCTGAATACACGATTCTGATGATCCAGACACACTTAAAACTATTCATAGCTGATGGCTCATCTGAGATGTCTGCTGCTGTTTCCACTATTAGCAGAGTATGATTCTCCCTGCCATGATGATGATGATGATGATGATGATCACTCCCTCTTCGTCGAAATCGAGATGTCTCTCATTCAATAATTTCGATTCCTCAACGGCAGAAAGTGCGGAACCTGTTTCCTATCAGGGGCCATTTCACGTCATAGAAAGTCCTCTGAGCGAGCGACTACATTGATGAAAAAATACCGTGCAACAATTAAACACATTGTTAATATGACATATGAACATGTGCGGGTTCATGTTTTCTGGGATTCTTTGTTACAGCTCCTCTGAGGAGCCTCTTGGAATCACTTGATGGATATTTTATCAACCTTTCAAAGCTGTCACACTTTAAAAGTACAATAGTGTGCTCTTTGGCCCAAACCACATATTTCCTTTTCCCGCCCGAAAAATATTTTTGGGGGTAATCCTGCACACAAACCACCCAACCAAATAAATAAAATGAAAACGCAACCTCCCCTTTCCTTGCTTGCACTTGGCTGAAGCAACATAACCGACAAATATTGCAAATGCCTGAGTAGGAATACAATTTTGCAAGCAAGCCAATAAGGTCTGACACAAGTCCACGGGGCATCATGACACTGGCTCTGTTTTATTGTGTTTTCTTTTATTTATAGAGCCTCTCCTGCGCCGCCCGCCGGGAAACACGACGACGGGAGAGGCTGAGTGCACTGGAAAGTTTCGGCCTCCAAAACCATGTTATGACATCGATATGCAAGCTGCGAACCTCACTCTGGAGAAAACTACACCAGTGTGCCCTGATATAAACTACCGGCAATAAATAAATGTCTCAATTAGTCGCAGGTACATCACTGAAATATGCATACTTTTTTCCCCGAAGGGTGGAAAAAGTACCTGCTAGCTAGGGGCTACAAGCTAACATAGCAGACAGTATGTTCTCCTTCTCATCAAGCATCACCAGGAAACTTTAACTCAGCTTGCTTCACAAGCTGCTGGTTGGTAGATGGCCAACAAAATTTCCCAAAACAGCCTTCAATCTGTTAAATGCCATTTTCGGTTGAACTTTACTGTCAAACTAAACATCAAACAAAGAGAAGGACACGATGTGCATTTTAAACTACCACACAACGTTGCCTCCTGTTAGCTTGCTTCTTTCACCTCCATGAAAAAAAAGATCAATATTACTGCAGTTGACTGATTCACTAAAAGCAGTTGTCAAAGTCTTCTTTGTTTGTATCTGGCGGCCATGTTGCACTTAGCATAGGGAGTCACAATGAATTAATCATCACACGCAGTGTTTGATTCTCAATGTTCCATTTAATTTTGTTCTTACCGTATATAAGTGCAATAGCGAAGTGCTTTTTTCCTTGATTAAAAAAAGTAACAAGAAAAAAATAAATACATTTTTTTAAAAAAAACAAAGGAAACTGGAACAGATTAATGACAATTTCCGTTCACTTCACTGGGGAAAATCGATTTGAGATGAGAATGTTTAGCGTTGCAAGCGTTGTTTACGGGACTAATTATCTCAAGAAACTACATCTGATATTATTTTTCATTATTGTAATCTTTAGGTAAATAAAACTAATCTATAAACTACTTGGTAGACCTTAAAATATTCCGTATTAATTGATTGTTTTTTCTTTTTTTAACAGAAATGAAAATGGAGTTGCTCGCAGATTAATGTTCCAAAATTGCTTTAACTTCATTTTGAAAATCCATTATTAAATAGAATTTCTACCCTTCCGAGATGAAACAAGGGGCTTCTTTTTTTTCTTTGGTACAATCATCACTTTTACAGATATTGAGGCGCTTATTTATTTTCCGAAAGCGAGCTGCTGTCGGGGTAAACCATCGCACGTCTTATTTGTTCATGAATAGGTAATTTCAATTCCAGCCAGCATTAAAAGATACCGGAAGGAAGGTGAGAAATCAAGGTTTGCCTACCTCATCATAAGTGTAGCGATAGTCGGCCTTCTTTGATTTGAGATCCCACAGGACCACGATCCCGGACTCAAATCCAATTATCAGCTGAGAGAGGAAACAGCAGTCCAGGAGACGGGTGGAGATGACAGACGGAGAGGGTGAAGATATTAAAGGGGGGAAAGTGTGTGTGTGTGTCGGGGGGTGGGGGGTGTGATGCATTTGACATTCATGTGCCACGTAATATAGGCTTGGGAAAGAATGTCGCCTACACAAGGGACAATAACAACAACATCTTTATATGAAGAAAACGAGTTGCCGAGCGGGATATGCCGTCTCTTCTCAGAAATAATTTAATTATTTGCTATTCATTAATTTTAGCATTCACAAAAGATGAACCAAAAATGTCCAACAAAACTCAACTCAAATTTCCAAGGACATCGATTTTCTCCGTTTTTATTTTTCTAAACCGTTAAGCCCTAATAGTCGGGATGGCGTCGTGACATCACCAATCAATTCCGCACAATTGACCAAGTCCTTCGCACTCAATTATGATGTCTATCGCTAGTCAGCTGAACCTAGCTAAGCGACGCAGAAGAAAAATGACTCTCAAGACTCAGCCACAATTAGTGTTTTGTCTAAACTGCAGTCTCGGCTGATTCAAAGCTCTCGAGTGGAATAATGGAATACGTTTTCATTTAATTGATGCGCTTCCAAGTCGTGCTGATGAAATCGGTGAATCATCCAACACAAGACCAGCATCTGCGATTAAACGTTTAAAAGCCTCAACTTTATCCTCGAGAATGATGTCAAACATTTAACTGCAGTCAACCTTTCAGTGGATGGGAAGAAAATACGGAAGCTCAAATCTTGACTGCTTTGATTAAATGAATGCAAAATTTTGCCTTTCCATTCTTTCTCAAGGGAAAAAAAAACTATTTGAAATATATTATCGCTACCATTTCAATCTCTGGGGTGCTAAGTGGGATTTAATAGTGTCCTTTACCTTTCCCTCATCCATGGGGTTGTCACTGATGTGGACGACTGGTCCAGGGTGAGCCTTGGACGACCTTCGGGGAGACACAAGAGAGAAAGAAGTAGTGAGCGACAAATGTCTCCATCTGGTAATTGACTCGGGTCTCTTCACACTGGAGCGGCTGAGGTCAACGCAGGCGAGGGTGCGTCTGAAAATCCACGGAGGAAATGTGCTGGTGAAGCCCGAGCTGTCAATCAGCCTCTCTGACTGTTCAAACTTGTGATGGATGTTTCTGTGAAGATGTTACCATTGGAACATCAGAAAAAGAAAAAAAAAAAGACTCCTCTGTTTGTACTTCACCCTGCAGCCCAGACAGACTTTTTTTTTGTACAAGCCAACTAAACCTGCGCCCCCTTCGGATGCCACAATGACGGATGAGGGTCACGAGAGAAGGTCAGTGACTACTAAAAGTCTAACACGTTGGCCAAATGCCGCACGGCCTGGGCAAGGATACCCTTGAAAATGAACAGTCGGGACACTGTGTACAAGAGGATAAAGAGACTGTATTGTCATTTACGGCCGTATGAATCTGACACTCATGAGGTCAGTGGATGAACTTTGTTTTGAAAAACGGATGCTGAGAAAACATTGAAGAGGGAGTATTCTTGTGTGATCGTAGTTTTTATACGCCACAATTAAATCTCGCGTTCGGCGTGTCTGTTGAATGCCCCACTCAACCGTCAGTGAAATACCCGACTACAATCTGAAAAATGGATGCGGGTTCACATAATTCCATATTTGAACCATAAAAAATAAACCCCCTTTAAATCCACTTTAATCCTCCACGGCTGAAATATATCCTACTGGGTTGTCACAACGAGGCGCTCTAATGGGGCAACCAAAATCAAAACTCCAGTTCACAAGCTGGATGACAAGTCAGATTTTATTCCACAATTGCCATTCCAGGCTCTTCTACCTTTCTCACCATGACATAGTCATACTCACAGCTGACAATGAGGCGCCCTCAAGTGGACACGCCAGTGGTCAATCCAAAGGCGCGATGTTTTTTCGGGGTGTAGGCTAGCTAGCTAGCTAGCTGCTGTGTCGTAATTGCGGCAGATGATGTGAGAGATGGCACTCAAAATTTGATATAGTAAGAATCGGGTGACTTCTGCTCTTTTATACCATCAAGTGACAGTTATAGCACCAGTTTTTGTCACTTTTTAGACTTTCACGTCACGACACAAGCATCAGCATTCATAATAAGAGCACTGGAATCTTTGAAATGAAGGACCACAAGGTGCAAAGCGTGTACAGTTGTGTATGAGAAGCAAGCATCATTCAGCGGCAGCTATATTTAGGCTGATGGTGCCGGATGATTGGAGGCTTATTATTACTGAAGCTGCAGCTTTCTTTCTTTTTCTTTTTTTTTTTGCTTCATCTTGTCTCAATTCGCCGCCTTCACACACATGCTGCATACACACGCAGACACACGCAGCCCAGCAATTAACGCACTTCTTAACACCCACTTTGTGAAACACACACCCATAACAATCAATTAGCCTCTCGGTGAATTACAAATGCAACTCGTTGGCCTGTGCCGTGTGGTTTATTTTCTCTTGTTCTAAGGTTTTCGATGTTCTTAGTTTTAACGTCACGGGGTTTCACAGATGAAATCCCTTTTGGTACAGTGATTTGTTTCAATAAATAATTATTTTTCATGGATTCTGGATTGAGTGCCCCCTTGTACCGTATGTAGCTGTGAAGCACTTTGAATTGTGCTCTGCGAAAATGCAAGAAATGCTTGACCAACGTAGTAGCCAAACACTGCATTTGTCAATCTTTAACAATGCCGAATAAATTAGCTCCAGAAATGAGCTTTATGTAATATTAAATCAAACACGAGGTGACATGAGGCCACAAACTGCACATGAAACAACCATGTCGCAAACAAGCTGTTGTCGTTGGGGGCTTTTGATGTCATCAGCCCGGCAGCTACCGCAGATGTTCACCACGTCACTGTGTGGCTTTTCCTAAAATGGGAGACGTGCTTTTTTTAACATACAACTGCCATATCTGGAGTCAACAGAGCCCTAGAAATGACAAGGAGGGAAAAAAAATCCATTGAATGCTAGCGACAATGTAGATGCCCACAAATTGCTAATTTGTGGGCAAAAACTATTGATGTGAATGGGCATACAAATGAGCATATGAATGAACGGACCGATGTGTGTAATTTGTGTACAAAATGCCCGGCACTGCAATATTACATCACCTGTCCGTGTGATTGAAAAGAACATTATAGCAAGAGCAGTGTCGTTAATCTGCACACGCTTCAGGTTGGTGAGTGTGAGCGCGGTCGAAAATGAAAAAGGAAAGAGGAGCTGGAGCCCCAAGCCAAGGCGCTCATGTGCAATGTGTGTCATGCTACGCTCTGAATGTTTTTGCCACTCCTGGCCCACTTCTGTGCCCGCTGACCATCATCTTGAATCAAGTCCACAAACACACACAGGCAAACACTTTAAGACCGCAGCAATGTGAGCGTACACAAGAGTCAAGAGTCTCATTGCCTCAAGCCAAAGCTGAACAATGCTACCCTGAGCCCTTCTGGATGTCTTTGTGCTGCTCTAACTAATAAAACAGTCAGACAGATAAAGAGGAGTTTCACGCAGCTATTTAAAGTGACCCAATACGCAACAGTAATATTTGTAATTCTTTGTAGAAGATAAAGAATATATGCCTGTGAGTACTGTCACTCTGTGTTGCTTTGTTAAAATAACCATTACTTAAAGTGTTGTTACACCGCCACAAAGATGCTATTCATTAGCCTGTCTATGATGTTCTCCATGATGTGTTAGCATTGAGCTAGCAGACTTAAAGGCAAAGGTATGTGTTTGTTTTAAATATTCCTTTTTTTCACATGCAGTTTGACAAGATTTTCTCACCAGGAGTTCACTGCCACCATCCGAGGTTCGTACCGTGTCTGGAATTTTTTGGGTGAGTCATGCAACTTTTAAACTCATCTTCTTTTGTCAGCGGACTTCCAACAAGCGTCGGCCCGGCTATAGCCCTGAGTACATTCTAATGTAATCGTAATGACGCATGCATATTGAACACCATTCCTGCCGTTAAAAAGCAATTTGTCAGAGAGAAGTCAAAGTTACTGCATGTCCAGCAGCCCTTATCGCCCCTTTCTATCTCATTATTCGTATCTATCTTCGACCACTCCCCCCGTAACGGCAAAAGCTCTTATCACCGCAAGCCCTCACCTTCCTCTATCCGCCCTCTCCTGCGTGCATGTCCTACCGCTCCTAAAACCACAACCCCACCGCCCACCAACATACCCACCCCCCCCTGTGCTTCCCTGCTCAACTCACGCCTCGTCTCGTCTCCCCCGCAGCTCAGACGTCTGCGTATAGCGTACAGTGATCTTGGCGGACACCTGTTCCAAACCTCTTCTGCTAGTCCCTCGCGGTGCACACGCACTCGCTCTCGCACACGCAGACACGCGCGCACAGGAGGGGGGAATCTGTGAAGCAAAACGCTCCGTTGAATAATTTAAGCCTCTACAGCAGGGAAATAAAATGGAGCCTGTCAAGCTGACAGATTCATTGAAGGCGCTATAGGAAACATTTGGCTACCTACCAGTGAGAGTCTTTTTATATATATATATATATATATATATATATATATATTTTTTTTTTTGCTGATCTAAAATTCCATTTCAACAATAACATCTCGAAAATGTAAAATAGTGAATACGCAGCATCCCTGGTAGCACTTAGATGAGTCGATAGGCCACGTGTTGCCACGGTGGCAATATGACTGTCTCCTATTGAGTTCACGTATTGATCCGTACTTACTCCAAATATTGTGCCGTTGTTTTTGCACTGCCAAAACACCTGCACTCCCCCAAAAAGTTTGCAATGTGTTTTTTTTTTTTTTTAAATAAACAAAAATTGAACTCGATAATATTGGACGCCTACTTCATAAAAACACGGTCACAGCCTTATGAAATGCAATATTAAGAATGATACAGTTTGTGCAACATGATTAATTGATGGCTCCTTCTGGTGTGTACAACTTGGGCACTGGCGCGGCAGTAAAGTTATTCCGTAACCTGGAGTCAAGTTAGTTGCTTTTCACAGAGGATAAAGAATATATACCTGGGAATATTTCTATATTTTGTGTATTCATGTGTTACTGCACTAAATGCCAAATATCCATTGCCTGAAGCATGCCGACACCGCCACATGGATGCTATTTGTTAGCCTATCTTTGATGTGAATGGACAGATGACATTATCTGTGTATGTGAATGCCAGACAGTTATTTTACAGAGTGTATTTGTAAATGGTGCAAATAGAGGCTTGTATGTGAATGGTAAGACCGATGTTTACTGGTCAGATGTGTATGGATTCCGTTTGACTACAACTGGCCAGACAGGCTAGCGGACGTAGCTAACACTCACAGTTCAATGGCTTTGTTCCACATGATGACGTAGCCTGAGAGCATGAACGATTCCACGTTGACGATGTGGATGTTTCCCCGTTCGGTGCCGATGTACAGCCACTTACTCTGGAAAGGCAGGTGGCAGAAGGTGATCCTGCCAAAGGAAAAACACACAAAAAGTGTTACGGGACAAAAAGACGGACAATGCTGACAAATCGCACCGTAACACCGCAAAGATTCTTGAGCCAGCCATCGGTTTCGAGTCTCCTCCCAGACTGGGAGCGTAATGAGAGGCTACGAACCCTTCTGTCCTCATCAACTGTGGTGATCCGTTCATCTTCTCATCCTTTTTCATCATTTTGCTCTTTCATCCATCTTCCCGTTACACCTCCAGACCGTCCCAGGAATAATAATGTGCGACCTTGCTCATCTGGATCCCATAATATTTCAGGGTTGATGCTTTTTTATATTGTAAAGACAAAACCAGCCCACGGGAACGTTTATTTGTAAATTCTTTGAAAAAGGCAGTATTTACCTTACCTATGGTAGTGTTAAAGTTTAAAAATGGTTGAATAATTAATGCTCATTGTACGTGGATCGGAAAAATATCACAAATCAGATGACTTGACTGTCGTTCCTTCCTTCTAACGGAGAACATTAGCATTTTCTTTCTTGATTTATGGGGATGGGAGCATCTATGAATGCTCTGGTTTCCTGTTTTCACGCCAGTGCTGTCAATCCATCCATTGTTTGGAGTGGGCAAGACACGCACACACAAGCACAGACACACAAAACGGCCAGTTGGCAGCTTGCAGGCTCGCTGGGAGATGGCAAGCGCCTGCCGCAAACACAACTGTGCCACCACGTCACGTGACAAAGAGAGAGGGGGGGGGGGGGGGGGGGTTGGCTCATGGCGCGTTAATTGTCATCATTTCCAACGGCTCAGGTTTGTTTGATGGATGACCCACCGAGGGCCGGTGCGGCGCATGCCAAGTTAGCGAGTGTGTCAGCAGTTTGGAAGCTTGACCTTAATTGCCGTGAGTTAGAACGGACTGAAAGGCCAACGAGGCAATTGTGTTTTGTAATCAGGCCCAGTGCGAAGGCCTTTTGTAATTATTGTGTCCACTTGAAAATCAGTTTCTCAAGGTCAGGCAGTTTCACTTAGCAACATGAAATTTCGTAAGCATGTCTTATGAGGAGACCCACAAAAAAAAAAAAAAAAAAGAAAAGTGATTGTGGCATGGTAGACTTCCTGCGTATTTTCAGGCACAGTGCCAGTCTGGATATCAGTAACCGTAAGGGTAAAGTAGTAGCACAGAAGTTCATGTGGCAAATCCCTAGCCCAGAGGAGCGCCTTAATCCGGAGATGCTGCTGAGCCCAAATCCCCTCGCAGGGTTTCAGTTCAGAAGAATCTAATGAGATGACAGATTGTGTACACCCCATGCAAAACCTCCCAAGAATGAGAGCAAGTGTGAAAATGACGCACTGTACAAGTAAATCAAATATTCTATCGAACTAAGCAGAGCTTGGGAACGTTGTTTAAAGGGGAAACTTTGAAAGTCGCTTCAGTGCAAGAGTATACGACACGGATTGTTTTAGTTTATTCCAGCGAAACTGAAAATATTGCCGCAACAACTGAGTCGAATGGACTATTTTTGAGTAGCATCTGACTAGTACATTTGAAATGAATTTGGGGCTCATCAGAGGCACTTTAAAAGGTGGAAATGTTTTGAAATGAATTAATCGTGGTCTCATTTATTTTTTTATTAACCTCACAAAACCTGGCATTTCAACAGGGGTGTGTAGACTTATTATAGACACTCGACAAACACATTCAATGCACATTCACAGCTATGGCCAAGTCTTCATGAAGCTATCATGCAAGTTTTGGGATTCTGAGTGGACGCCTGCAATACCATCTTCCACTGCGAAAGAGGTTTTGTGGAAAAAAAGTCCTCCCAAATGAGAAAAAGCCGGCTTTATCCGTGTGCGCTGACCCTAATGTCCGTCCCTTATTATCTCCCATCATATCAGCCTGCGTCCATGGCGACGTCGACATCTGCAGTGGCTTTCTGCCAGGCCACGGGCTGACTGGAGCATCCTACGCCACAGTGACTCGGCAGGATTTCTTCCTTTCCTCTCGCTCGCATCCCCGACAGCGCAACCCACAGACTGACTCACCGCTGTCTGGCGGAGGCCCAGTCTGTCTCAGCTCCGCCTCCCTTCCCTTCTCGCCTCGTTTCGGTCATCCCAAATGAATGGATGCCCGCGCTGGAGGGCTTTCCGCAACGCTGCGCTCGCCCGTCCCGACTCGAATTTGGATCGCTCGGCGGACAAAGGGAAGCTTCTGTCTGCGGTATATGCAAGTATGGATGCAATGTCACAGTGTGGTCAAGCGTGGAACTGGGGACTAACCCGCAGTAAAGAGTGGCTGTGTTCACACTCGACGCTAAAGCTAATAGATACCTCAGTTAAAAAAAAAAAAAACTAACTTAAATGGAGATGACAAATAGTTGACATCCGTAAAGCGGTTTTCGCTTTATAGTACGTTGTTGTTGTGAGGCGTGATTTAATGCTAACAATTGTCGTATTCAAAATGGGAATGTCTCAAGTTTACAGACTCCTCCCCCCGAAGCAAGACATCTCTCGGCAACGACGTTTACTAAATGTCAGAGGCAGTCAAGCGCCTCCGTACGGACGCAAGCCGCCCCGTAAAAGTCGCCGGCGGCCACCTGTCCATCATGTCAGCGCTGCGTCAGATCACCGCTTCTGACACATCACCCGTCCCGCGACTTTTCAGAAGAAGGGATACTAGCGCGTGATCCGATTGGTTCCGATGGGTGACCACGACGTCGGTGATTGTAGGAGACAGTTTGTCGGACTTCCTTGAGGTCCTTTCTTGTCTTGCCCATCCGAAGATTACAATTATATATGGTTTTATATTTTTTTAAAATGTTAGTTCATCATACCGCGTTTTACACATTTAGAGGGTAGAAATGGGACACGAGGACGGGTCAGCACATTATCGTCGTATTGTCTGTGCTGGTAGACAGTTGAGGTGTAGCGGAAAAATAAGGAGCCTGGTATGCATACTACAGACGACGTTAACCGTATCAGATGATCTCAGTAGCTTAACCAGGAGTTTGGGGGTGGGGCGGGGGGGTCATTTTCACTTGTCTACCCTTCTGTCACCTCTCTCTGCTGAACTTGAGTGAGTGCAGGATAGCCGGTCTCTTTTGCCTCAGGTTCCACAGGTGCACTGTGTCGTCAGCCAGGGCGCTCACCAGCGCCCCCTGTCAAAAAAAGAAAAAAAATATATATCAACAATCTGTATTGTAATGACATGCACACACAAAGTCAGAAAACATCTTGCGCACAAGCATGAGTCAGTTGGCGCTCTCCCGGTTAGCCATGATGTATATTAAAGTAGGTGTGTAGGAGGCACTAAAAATCATTTCCATCTTTCTCCCGGAGGGGTTCGATTGGGCTGCTGAGTCACAGTCACACACACAGTGTGTGAGTAGGGGAAAGAAGAAGAACTGAAACACTAATGACGCTCACAAGGGCTGCACTTGGTTGCGCCGAAATTTTTGTCATGCCTAATTAGTGCACATGGCAAAAGGGTATGCCATTAAACAATCGCACTGAAATGAAAACATCATTCAGTGCATCACATTGTATGAATTGGGGATGACTTTTAATAGAAGCTTGAGAGCAGGATTTTTTTGGTACATATAGTGCGCAGGAAAAAGTCTCAACAGGGATATATTAACGGATAGAAACGAAAGACATGAGAGATTAGCCAGGATAGTAGCTATTTAAAATCAATCACAATCAAGCTTTGTTGAAATCATATCGCAGATGAAGAACATTCTTTGGGCACGAGCTCTGACATCTCTGTGGACTGTTTTGCATTCAGGTGACACTGAAGGCTTCAAGTGCTTTGGTGATAAGCTCAAGTTTGTCACGAAGAAAAGTTCCGTGTTGCCTGGAGCGCCGAAACAGAAAAAAAAAAGTGTGATTCAATGATGTCTTGACTCAAAATATAACATTCTGGACAAGACTGCTTCTCAACATTTTCAAATGTACAGTGGACGGTGACGGGTGTAGAAATACAGATTTACTTTCTGGTGATAAATCTGTCTAATAACACTTAGGAAGGGTTGATGAAATAGTGCTTCTTGTTTTTATAGCTTTCAAACTATCATAAATAAAATTAATAACTTTTTCCACTCATGGAAATTTCATTTCCTTTTGTCAACAGGTATATTTTACAGTAGAATTTAGCCAATGACAGATTCCAGACTCAAAGCCTATTGAGAATATTGATACAGTCAATCAATGTAAGATCTCAGCATTATGTGGTATTAAATATTTAAGTGCAGTGGAATTTTGTTCCCAATGCACTTTACCCATTGAAATTTGTTCAAGCATCCCACATTAAAAAAACACTACTTTTTAAAAAGGAATACTAGCACTCTGTAATATACTAGACAGGAAAGAATTAAATGGAATACAAAGCATAAAACACGTTTGTGCATCATGATTCAATGCTGCAATTCATTTCCGTGTGCTGTTCCTTCCTTGTGCTCACTTTGGCCACCAGGAGGCAGTATAATACCATGCAGTCATGCAGACACAAAGAAGAGACTTTTTCTACTGCTACTAAATTGCAGTGATTTTGATCATTTTTTTCATTGAGGATAAAGAATATATGCCTGTGGGCTTTGTTATATTGTCTGTCCGCTTGTATTGCTCCACCATTTGTGCTTGAAGAGTTAAAGCGCCATGACAGCAATGCCGTTAGCATGGCGTTTTCCATCACATGCTAGCATTTAAGCAAGTGGGTCTTAAGTCAGGTGACTCATGTCAAATGCCATCTCAGTATTGCAGATTTTCACCAATCTTGTGTGGGTTGTGAAACGTATACCCTGTGATAAATGAATGTACCGCTAAAAGCATGTCGTTAGCCATGACGTCCACTAACCGGGGGCTGAACAACATTGTGTTTGTTTAAATAACATAATAATGCAGTTTGTTTCCTACCTCATTGATGAGAAACTGAAGCTGGATGACGGCTGCGCCACTCTCATGTTGGCAGTAACACTCCACGCCAGGACGACCGAACCTGGAGGATTTACGGTCAAGGAAATGGTGGCAATGCATTTGGAAAAAGTGTTTTTTTTTTTGTGTGTGTGTGTGTGAGCTTAGGCGGCTGAGTTGGCACTGCAGCAACGCATCCGTGCAAGAAATGGCAGCCTTAGGACAGGAGACTCGGCATTTGAAGGTCATCTGCGGTTGTGTTGCCCCTGAACCGAAGATCTGTCACTTAAAAAAAAAAATGGACATGACATATTCAAAAAGAGCATATTCCCTACTAGCGCTTTCTTAAAATGCTACAATGTACGACATGCTTGTTAAAGTCAATACAGACCTCACGGTTGGGGATGTTTAAGGTAATGAAATAAACACAATCACCGAGTGGAAGTTGAACTATGCAGCTGAGGGAAAAGTCATAGCGGCAAAAAAAGAAGCGCGCACGGAGAATAATTAGAAGCTCTTCGAAGGTGTTTCGGGTGAGCTGGCTGATTATATTCCTTCATTCACTCCCCTGGATTCAGTAAAGAGAGGCCATTTGTCATAGCTGGGAACAGGGGAGGGGGATGGGAGGGGGGGGGCAGATACGGGGATATGCCCAGCGGATGACAGCACCGCTCATCATAATGTGTAGGTCTAAGTGTGTCGGCTTGCGCGTGTGTGCTTTAGCGACGCATCAAAATATTGGCTCGCATATGGATTGTAATGCGCTACATTAACTATATAGACCACCGCTGCAGCCGCTGATTAATATTTCAAGCCTCGTCAACGCCGCTTCTCTTCGCTCTCACCGGACATATTATTAGGTACACCTGCACGATGTCGTACAGTTCATCTATCGGGTTTTGAGCAAGAGGCGGCGGACACCCTGGATTGGTCGGCGGCCATTCGCAAAGGCCCTTGCAAATAATTGTAGCCACTTATCAAAACCTAATGACAAGTATGATGCATACGTGTTGCCTGATAAGAAGTATGAATCCATCGCTGCATCGTTTGTTGCTTTAACTACATTCGAATAGATGTACATTTAAAAACGACTTTCCTTTGTGCTCCCAATCAATGCGCAGGGGGTAGAAAGTCACACAATTTGTCGAGACATGCTTGTCGTTGGAAAACATTCAGCGAAAAAAAAAAAAAAGGGGGGGGGACAAGAGTCGCTGCTTTAATTAGCATTTTAAAAAGGGCCAAAAGAGCACCCAAAAGTCTAATCAGGTTTTGCTCTCCTGGAGAGCCAGACTTTGCTTTCAGGCTATAGACAGACGCTCGTGTCACTTATTGAGTAGTCGTGTCCATAATGATTCCTGGTGGAGGTGTATTATGACCAACTTAATTGGGGGTAGGGGGGTCAACAGTAAAAACTACTGCTCAATTCTGCAATAACATCAATTTTACACACAAATAAGCAATAAACAGCCAAAATCCGGTAATAATGTACAAAGCGGTAGCAGTGACATTTTATTTTCATCAACCCAACCACTTTTGGTCTCCCGAAATTCATCTCAGAGATTAAGCCTTTTTTTTTTTTTTTTTTGCTGACTAATGACGAACCTCCAAGATGTAATGAGCACTGTAAATCACTCGGCAAATGCCACATGCTCTGGTTTAATCAGTGATACCAAGGACAGAAAGAGTTTCCGCGCCGCAAAGACAATCGGTTGGCTCCCCGACTGGATTAAGCGGAGACCTTTTCAAAGCAGACAACCGATTTGAGATAAGAACACGACATACTGCAAAGACATTTTTTTTTTAAAGTACAGTGTAAGCAACGACCGTTTTCCTGTTCGAAAACAGAGCCCGCAAACCAAACTGATGATATACTATCTCAAAACCAAGTTTCCATTCTGTATGATTCATATATAATTTAACGCACAGTTCAGTCAGTCAGAACAATTTGTCTTTTATTTTACACGCGTTCTGTCCCATGTGAGGATGACATGATTTCATGCTTGAGAGTTGGGCTCGGAATAAAAATAGCAACAAAAAAAAAAGGTGATTAAAAATAGAAAGCAGCCCCATCGTGTCCCGATGGATATCAAAGTGAAACAATGGCAAATAAAGAATGCGTGTCAGCTTCGGGCTAAAAATAAAACCTGAGCAAGATTTTACGCAAAGCAATTTTTAAAAGCGTGACCGAGTGCCTCTGGTTGCATCCTCGCGGGACAAGGAAGGGACGGCTACATGTGTCACACTTGCTGACAGGAGCGGTTTCTCATCTCTCTCTATCCCAGTCGCTGCAGGAAGCCTCCTCGCCGCCGCTAAACAGTGGACAGGCGAGATCGCGGGCAGGCAAGGCGGCAAGCAGACGGAGAAAACAACCCCCCCCCCCCCCCAAAAAAAATAAATAAATAAAAAATTGGGTCATCTTCACACCTCGTCACGTGCCGTGAAATTTTCCAAAGCTGTTGCGGAAGATTTGTTGTCTTTTTGTCAAACCACAAGGAAGCCTATTGAGATCCAGGCAATGATTTGGCCATTGAAGGATATTTGGTTTCAAAACGTCTTCACTTGATGCTTGTTTTGATGTGTTGTTACGCTCACTTTTTTTCCTTGACCGATTGAAAAGCACGCTCGCTTGGGTTTAACTCGACTATTTCATTTCTTAGCGTTCGACAAGTCGTCATATGTAACTTTTATGTGGACCCTTTTTTTTCCCCTCGGTAAGTGAAATCATGCCACACTTGACCGCTGACCATTCGTTTGCCTTCAAAAAGTCTGAATTTGATTGGTGTCGGTGCTCTCATTACCTGCACTTTTTGAATCCCAGAGTGGAAATTATGCGCCTGTGGTTTTTCACTCTGGCAATTCAAGGCTCTTCCCATTCTTTGCCTTCAAAAATTCAACAATTAAAGAAAAAGAAGAATTACAGGCAGAACATTTTGACCTTATTTCGTCCTTTAGTATTTGTTTAACTTGAGTGATTTTTTTTTTTTTTTTTTTTTTTTTTTAGGGGGCGGGGGGTTGTCTTATGTCTTATGTTGAAATGTGTTCCTGCGGCGACCGCGGCGGATTTTAAAACAGCTTAATGTCAGCCGCTTCAGTCTCCCGGCTGTTTAATTGGTCGGCCCCTAATAAGCATCGATAACGGAATCCGCATTTTTTTTCAATTCCCGGGAAACAAGCGATAGCGAAAGGGGTGCGAAATAGGGGAAGCGGGAATCGGGAATCCAAGAAATAAGGGCGGGAGAAAGAACAAGCCCGGAAACTGCTATGACGTTGGTGCCGAAATGACGTCAAAGCGAACCACTCATGCATCAGCCTGCCGGCGTTGGGGGATGGGTGGGGGGGGCTGCTGAGCCCGGAGGCACAGACTGGACTCGAAGACAATAGCGAAGCAAAAGAAATACAGAAAAGACAGATGGGAAAAAAAAAGACTAAGATGGGATTTAATGCAGAGCACAAAGCAGACATCCTCCTCCATCTTGACCTCAACCCCCCCCCCCACCCCACCCCACCAGAACACATACTGATGCCCTGCAGATGTTGACAAGCCTGCTGAGGGAGTCTCATCGCATTCCTCCGAGCAGCCTCAAGATCCAACACAGCACCGCAGAGCACACTCAAAAGCCGGATGGCGTTGAGCTTCATCCTTACAAGGTAGCTTTTTCTCTGTTGAACCCTCTCTGGGCAAATGACATCAACAGAGGGTTGATGTTGAAATGCAATCTGGTATTTTGATCTCGTCGCTTAAATCGCCAGCCACGGCAAGATTATTTTAAGGAAGCCGTCGATCGGTTCGAAGAAGAAACTTTTACTAACATTTGAAGCCCAAACTGCCAGAAAATGTGGAACGTGAGGGATAGTTTTAGATTCCAGTATTTTTTGCACAGGATGGAGTTGCTACAATGGTGAAATTAGCTTCCGGCGGTTTCCCGAAGACCCCGTCAGTTGAGCGCAGGCGATACACAAAATACAAAGGAGGCGATTTGTCGTTACTCAGCGCACAAAAGGAATGTGACAGACATTTCGGCAAAGACCAAATCAAAGACAAACGGGATTTTGGTCACTGGCAGGAAGCTAACTTTCAGGAAGGTAGTCAGACTTGTGGTGTTAAAAAAAATAAAATAAAATAAGATAAATAAAACTGCCTGATTTGGAAAAAGTACACAAAGCAGATGTTTATTTTGTCAGTTGTATTTGCTAATTTTGTATTTTTTTTTCACAACCTTAGCAAAAGTATGGGAACACTTTGCTTTGATTGCATAAAACTCAAGCTAACGCTAGCTAGCTCTTTTCACAGCCTGATTTTTGTTGTTCTTTCAAAAAGTAAACGAAGCACTAATCCATTTTGTTTGCAGATACGTTTTTTTCTGCCATTGTTGAGAATTTAGAGTATTTATAAAGTACTTTTGGACTGACGCACGGCCATGAATGGATGTATTGGTCAGTGAGGATACGGTACTTAGCGCTGATGTCAGTGAAAGTTGAAAATGCTGTAAGTTGAGCTTTAACCAAGCCTGCAGCTGTCGCTTAGCAACAGCGGGAAGAATGACGACAGGCAGGATACTAGCTGGCAAGCTCACAATGCTCGACAGGGACAATCTCACTGCGAGTCGTACGGACTGACACGTTCTTAAAGGGCCACGCGACCTGTTTGTGCGACTCGGTTCCCCTCTGTGAGCTGCCAGATTGTTCTGCAAAGCCATCAATAAATGGCGCACCAAAGGAGCAGCGGCGTCTGCGCGGCCCTCATGAATATCGGCGACGCACGTGTGGAAGAGGACGCGGGGGTTGTTGTCAAGCGACGACGGCGGGGCGCATGCAAATGAGGCCACAGACAAAATTCCGATTTATTTGTTCGGCGCGAGCCTCGTGTAAATAATTTCCCCAGACGCGTTTGATTCATCATGCAGACAAACAATTTAAGCGGCATGCGGCTGATGAGCATTTCATCGGATTCTATTCTCATTTGGAAAACGGATGAATAAACGTTCTTTCTTGTCTTGGTACAATGTGGGGCTGCGATAAAGAGACATCTTACACATATCAACAATCGTGAGTTGTTTTTGATTATGCAAGTTCTGCCCTAATTTTGAATTATTCTGATTGCAAACAAATGCTTGGTTGATTTTTTATTTTTTATTTATTTTTTTTGCATTACTAATATCAGTGATTGACAACCGATTCAAGATTGATTAATCGTTGCACTTGGCCTAAATTTCCAAGGTTTTTTTTTGTTTGTTTGTTTGGGGGTTTTTTTGGGCTACGCCATTTAATATGGACTGAGCGTAGCTGCGAAATGTGATGACCATATCAAAGATTTGCAAGGGCAAGTCATCAATGCTTGTGGCTTTAATATATTATTAAACAATGCGTATAAATGAGATTCCCGCAGTACGACTCACAGTTGCCCTTAACGATGATGTGAATCACTGGCTGTTCTTTCTCATGAATAGTCATCAAATGTTACACAATAATTTAAGTCACTCTCACTGACCTGTGAAGATCAACAGGAAAACATTTGGTTGCATTCGACCCACGGCTTTACTTCAATGGGTAGGGGCCCGCGGTGGTGTCGGCGGGGGGCAATTTTAATTCAATTTCAAATACCGTAACCACGCCGAAGGACTGCCTGCTCAGCCTATTGTAGTAGTAGTAGTAGTAGAACGGCCGCCAATTCAAAGCAACGTGCTGGAAAACGATGACACGTGGATTGCGGTTGAGTCAGAGACTAAAATGAAGAAAGTGAAATCATGAAAATATATTTTGAAAATTAACTGACTGAAGGAAGGGGAGGTGGTGCCATGAAGGAAAACAATGAGCGAAGACGTTGAGTCAGCAAAACAGCCCGTGGCCGCAGCAAAATGACGACGTATGAAAATGTGACAGGAGAGGTGAAACAGAACGAGACGAGAGGACGGAAGAGCAGGACAGTGTAAATTAAAGCGGTCCGCGGGGATGAATCTTCCCAGGGCGAGGTTTTCATAACACACAAGACCTTGAGTTTTTAAGAGCGAGTCGTGTTTTATGGCAGGTCAAATTTTACCGCCACTGGCCACTCACACACACTGGCGACGACGCAAATTGGTCACAGTTTAGCACAGTCTAGCATACAAGTTGCAAATCCATCCAGGCATCCATTTTCCGATCCGCTTTATCCTCACAAGAGTCGCGGGGGTGCTGGAGCCTATCCCGGCCGTCTCTGGGCAGTAGGCGCCCACGACCTCTGCACTGTGAGGTCGACGCGCTAACCACTAGACCACCGGGGCGCCCTACAAGTTGCAAATTTGAATCAAAATTAAAATGACATTGTGATGTGCTAGAATGTAATTTTCAAATTGCAAACGGTTGCAATTGCAGGAGGGAAAAAGAATAATGAGAAGTCAAGGGTCATAGCTTCTCGTTTCAAAATGTTAGAAGAGGGCCTTGAAAAATTAATCGCATATTAAATCCAATCGTAATTTCGAGCGAAAAAACACTAGGAGCTCAAGGTAGCGCATTGTGTCACGGGCATGAAAAAAATGTCGAAGAATTATTAATTAGTCATCTCTTTGTATAATTAAGGCCTTATTTCTTTTCTTTCAAGGATCCATGGACACATTCCAACCAATAGACTGCAACAAGCCCCGCTCCGCCCGTTACATCCCATATTGCAACCCACAATAACAAAATACTGATCAGTTATTGGAATTAGCTGGACACCTTATGATTCCAACAGAAGAAACTAAAGCTCACTGCCTACATGTCTCATCAGATACAGGAAAAACAGGTGCAAATTTGAAGCAACACAAGGGGGAAAAAAAAAAAGAATGCGAGCATAATTTACAGGCTCATGACTTGGCTGCAAATGAGAGTGAGAGAGAAAAAGAGTCAAGTCAAGGAGTAAGTTTGCCGCCACTGGATTCCCTTGTGTCGATGAATAATTAAAGCGGGCACTGGGAGCCAACGCGTGCATTTAGATGGCTTTATGTATCACCCTCTCAAAAATGCCAGTTGGGGGTGAGGGGGGGATATGGAGAATAGATCATCGTGCCAAATTAACCTTTAACATATTCGCACTGTGAGATCATGCAGCGCTCCACGGGGTATGAAATGAATTCCCTGTTAAAAAAAAAAACGCCTGCTTTGACAATGACAAAACAGAACGACAGTGAACTCCCACAAAATTGCAGGTTAGCGCTAGTGCCCAGTCCATATAGATCATTTTTTTCTCCTTTCCCCTTGTGCGGTAACATAGCAGCTGTTTGAAGGTTAAGAAAGACTGGAACAGGTATTCTAATTTACATAAACCTGTCAAAGGCTTTTTAACATTTTATGTTAGCATTAGGCTAGCGGACTTTTGATAGAGAAAACGATATGGTTTGGTTGAGCAGTTTCGTTTTATGGGTCAGATTTACTGCAAAATTGAACTGGGAGTGAAGCAAGCACACTTGGCATTTTATTTGTAGAACTATGCAAGCTCGAGAGTGAAAACAGATGCAAAAAAAATCCTTTCAAGAGCATCTTTTAAGAGAGTTAAGTGTGTTTTAATCAGTTTAAATATGTTCAACAAGGATTTGCAGGACCAAACCATAACTCAGCTATTCCTCATCATATTTCATCAACAGTGTGTATTCCGCGTGTGTGTATGCGCGCATAGCCTCTGGCGCTGCTATCAAACAAATCTTTGCAGCTTAGCCACGCTTGGCCGCCAACAGAAAGATTGTCAGTGAGCCGACCAGCAAAAGAGCTCGTGATCCTCTTTCAAGGACATGTACCTATTGGGTGCCAATCAGATGGAAGACTTGACTGACAGTAGACGCCTGGATTAAGGAAAAGGTTCTGCATCCCCCTTTGTCACAAACACAGCAGGAACTGTTGCGGAGACCCTTGCGTTGTTGACTGATGGCAAAGACACGTTCCGACCTCACGGAACCCTGTCATAAACCGAAGTCGCTGTACTTTGATTAGTTGCATTAGCCTGACTTACGACCTGTGAAACGTGATGTATTTATGGTCGGGAATGATGGCGCGTACCCATCTGTGCATCGTTGTCGAAGTCAGAAGGCTGGGAAATAAATACCCTGGCCTGAAGACGTTTTCTGCTAATCCACTCTCTCTTGTGCGTTGAAATCATTGGTAGCATTTTCAATCTGCTTGATCTATTCCTGTTATTTTGCGTCTCTTTAGCTATACTTTCATCTCAATTGCTTTTAGGTGTTTGATTCCTTAGTTTGAAAGATTACACAAAAAACATCACAACTAATTTCAGTGTCATTTGGCAAGTCTGCCAAAGAGGAACCCAGTCAATTTTGACAAGGACTGAATAAACTAGTCCACATGACAGTCCACCTGGATTTGGAAATCCTGCAAACACATATTTTTCAGTTATTTCTCTTTTCCTACTGGCTATAACTAGCTAGCTAGATGGCTCGCTGTCTCTCTCGATTGATGGCTAGCTAACCAGCTAGCTAGATGGCTACCTAGCCAGTTAGACAGATGGCTAACTAGCTAGATTATATGAATAGATGGTCGGACAGGCGGACAGTTTTCCATGAAACAAAATGGAGAATATTGATTGGATATCCGTCTTAATTAAGTTACCGCTGTATTTTCATTGCTGTTCAAACTCTGGTCTTAATTTGCATGTCCTTTGTCCCAGTGAGTGAGCTGCTAGCATGAAACATTAGCGACACAGGATGACAAGATGACGTGTCCGTGCTTCTTGGCTAACTTCATCAGCCAATACTCTTGCAGTACCTCACAACTAAGACATATCCGCACATTAGCGAGAGAAAAGGACGATTTAAAGTTCTTCGTCGACTTTTAGCTCACAAGCGGAGATGCGCGTTTCGCTGAGTCATCAGCAAATAAAATGAGATAGAGATGCAAATGTGAGGCGCTTACTGATGCATTCAATTTATTTGCAATTTTCCGCTATGTTTGACTTCCAATTCTTTTGCTGAGTTCCATCAGACAGATAATGTGTCATTAGATAAGAGTTTCAATGATGAACGCTTCTTGCGGGAACATAACGTCCCGCACAGAGTCTGGTCGTGATGGTCAATGTTGGGAAGAGTGAATGAACAATAGGTTATTCGTTAAAAGAAAAAGAAATGTGGAGAATATAATATAACCGTGACAGAGCCAAATTCCAACATTCATCACCATGAGATAAATTATGAACAGTTTTGGCGTTAAAGGTCACGTTCAGTTTTTGCCATACTGAAAAACACTCGTTGGAGAATGTTACATTTTAATATATACTGAACGTCTCTTCTATTTTGTTTGAATGTAAGATGTAAATAAATGTATCCGGCAGGATAGGGTCATGGCATGATTCTCCATATTATCGGACTAGTTTAACGTTCTTTGGAGTGTGCGAACAAGCGTCAAATTCATTTTGAAGAAACGCCACAGAAACATTAACAGAGAGACCTCTGGGAATAGCAACCCCACAGGTCTTACTCAAAAATGATTTCGGGGAGTTGTGTCAGAGGCAAAGAGCTGTCGCGTCGCATCAGCGTCCAATCATCGCGAGCAAACAAAAAACCCTCGTCCAAACACAAATGGAAACCGAAACTCACGCGCAATATGTTGACATAATGCAAACGTTTCTCTGCAGACTGGCATTTGCTCTACCTGAATACTCTCAAAGGCACCTCCAGTAAATGCATATACACGCACGCAGGCACGCACGCACTCAACACAGTGTGCTACAATGGCTTTAGCCATTAAAAATTCATGCCACTGCAGCAACAGTGTCTAAAAATGAGCACTGGGACCAGCTGCTGATGAGCATGCAGAGAGCTGGGGACACAGCGTGATTCGGAGGCTGGTAGTGTCTCCACAATGTCAATTTATGAGTGAGACCACAGAAAATCCTTTTGCCGCGCCGTGTAAGAGCATTGCATTACAGCGTGTCTCAGCCACTCGAGAGACCGACCGACACAAAGGGGTAGCCACCGCCTGATGCTTACGGTGCCGACAAGCGAGGGTTTAATGTGCTCGCCGTTGTCCTCACTCATCGTTTTATCAGCAATCAACGCAACCCGCAATTTATTGTGGAAGCGAGAGCATCGCCAGGCGGCGGACAGCAAGAGAAATCAGGCCAAGAGAAGCCAATCAAAGCTTAATGGGGGCCCGGTGGCGCAGCGAGCCGAGACCTCTCGCGCCGCGTGCTCATCATTTACATCCACTGGTGTCTGCGAGATAGCGAGGCCTTGTGGCTTATCAAACAAATTAGTTGCTTAACAGTCAAAATCAAAGTGGCCGCGAGCAAAGCTGCAAGGTTATCCCTTCAGCTTTCCAAGGCTGCGCTTGTTATGAGTCGCGCGAATAAGAGGACTGTTTGGCGGCTTGGGCTCCGGACGTGGCTCTCATCCCAACTGGAGCAAATCGCCTCACTTCCAAATTCTGTAAACCCCGCCCCTACACAGCACTGAATCACATGGCGGAATGGACGCAATCTCTTTTTGGCTGCTCTCCATGTACAGACGCTTCTTCTTTGCCGTGTAATTTATTTTCCTCCTCTCCATTTTTTTCAACTTGCAGCCCTCCTGTTGCTCGCCATCAGTTCTGGGTTTTGCAGCACCAGAGACAAACCAAGGATACAGCAAAGGTAATGAACACTAAATGTCAAACTATTCTTACAATTGACATGGCGTCATTTTTCAAGAACAAAACATCTTGCCCTGGCTACTGTAGCTACAAGCCCACAGTAACACGCACAAAATTTTTTAAAAATGACTCCTACACTTTGTCTGGGAACGTCAAAACTCCCTTGTCACAAACAATCCACCGCACATATGTCTCAACGATTACGGAGCTGTCTGCCGAGAACCTTTAGCCCCCTCGCCCCCGCCGGTCCCTCCCGACCTCGTTTACATCACAGCCACGCTGCGCTCGGATCGGACAGAAAGGCACAAACAGCCCCCCGGCCGGTCTTGTGCTGGACGTAAACACACTCATGTGCATATATCACACAAACATAAATACCAACAAGCTGCGGCTGGGGAGGGGCTGAGTGTATGTCAGCCATGTGGCAAAGCATTAAAGGTTGAGTCATGTCGTCATGGGACACATGAGTGTCTTCCCTACAGGGGTCTTGGCATGATGGCAGATTTGTGTGTGTGTGTGTGTGTGTGTGTGTGTGTGTGTGTGTGTGTGTGTGTGTGTGTGTGTGTGTGTGTGTGTGTGTATGAAGGGGTTTAACCAGCAGGGACGAGGCCGCACGTCAAGACTGGCATCGCTCTGTTTGACAGGCGGCGCTAACTGCCAAATCAGGGGTAGAATCACAGGCCTCCACCACGGCCAAGCCAGCAAAAGGCCGCTTGGACGCACTCAAGTAAAGTTCATAACAAAATACCATCTACTCAGGCTGGCATCCGCCAGGCTTAAGGGTAGTCCAGGGGTATTCATGTCCTCACTCCACTACCAGCACAGTTTTGCGCTGGAGGAGGAAAAAAAAAAAAGATTCTCGTTTGCTCGGCAAGAAGAGGAAGCCCACCTGTGCATGAGTGGTCATTCACCTTACCTGCTAATCATAACCCATAGCCCAAGCCTATCTGCTAACGTAACTCTCTGCTAACTCGCCCTAAACCATCCCATTTTTGCTCTGGCTTTGTCATACTGAATGCCAAACCAAGTACAGGTTTGATCACACGGCCAACCTCGACCTACGAAGTTCAATCCTATCTGTGAACCCTAACCCTGAGGTCAAACTAACCATAATTCGTGTTCTGCCACTTTTTTCAAAAAAACTACAACAGCTGCCCAGTGTCTACCAGAAGACGTCTTGCCATCTCTAATCATATGGTTCGACCATGCCAACTGACACATTCCCAATGTGATACTGTTTCCGTTGTTGAGAGCGACTGTAAGTTTTTTATATGCAATTATTACAAGCACAGTACAGTGAGTCTATAAGATTAACCTCAGGTTACAACACAAAACAAGACCAACGTCATAAAAAGAGTCGCTCAACAGCTTTTAAGTTATGTACTGCATGATAAGTGTCATAATTTTAACAAGATAGCATAACGGTGCCGCTGCACTGTAATCCTTTTTGACACAGGAAATCAAAATCAAAATGTAAGTAGCAAGAATAATTACATGTATCTGTGCTATCATGAGAAGTATTTTTGCATCATTTGCTGAGGTAGCACGAACACAAACAGACATGCTAATGTGAGTCGAATCCTTGTCGGCACTGCAGGCTATTTGGTGAAGTTAAAAGAGTACAAAAAAAAGGGGGTGGGGGGGTGGGGGGTAGAAGTCAAATATCAAGTAATAGTATGTTCTCCACGGAATGCCCGAGAGCAACATTATCCACATGGCCAGACCGGCTGTCCAGACTTGTTAGCGACTGCAGACGCTAATATTCTCCAGCTGGAGTTGTTTAGAGGAACACGAGGAAAAGTAATAGCGAGCCCTGAGCAAAAGAAGGTAAGTGCACGGCGGCGCGAGGTTCCAGCGAATATTCCGGACGAAATTGAAGCACAGAAGCAGAACAGTCATATCGGCATCTACTGTGTGGGCTGGAGAATGGCTGCGGAAAACAGTTTTGTTTTTTTTTACCTGCACAGACACTTTATGTTAGCACTTGTATTGCCAATGACAGTCTGTGAACCAAATGGAGTACCACCAAAAATCATGAGCGTCACTGCAGAAGTTTAGGCAGAGCATATTAAATATGGAAGAAAATCACTCCTGGAGTCCAATGAGAGGAGTCCGATTGCGCCAAGTAAGCACAACAACACCTCCACAAATCTAAAAAATAATTTTGTTTAAACCCCCCCCAAAAAAATAAAAATAAAAAAACACTGATGAGCAAAGAATGGCTCATTTCTATCTTAATGACGCAGGCTAACGAGGCCTGTCGCTAATTAGCTGTGTCATTTTAATGAACGGCGAGACAATTAGCGGATGGATTGATAAGTCAATCGCGAGAATAAGAAGACGTTTGATTAATTGTGAAAGATGACTCCTGTGCCATGCAGTATGTTTCAGCTTAATTGTCTACGAGCTTTTTTCTTGTTTTTGTACAGCCCAAAGTGGCCGCCGGGTGGGTTCAGTTTTATGTTTCCACATAATGAGGGCTTTCATCACATTCTAATGTAAAAGCATGGCATGCTGGTCAGCTAATTGAATATTTTGCTTCCATTTTTTTTCCAATTAAAATGAACTTTGTATCAGGCTGGCTGATATTTCTCCGGAGATTTAGGATTGCGTAAACAGGAGCAATAACGGAACACATTTTTGATTATTTTCCCAAAAGAGAGCAAAATAGTGCAACAAACCTGAAGTTTGGATTCGGGTCAAGTGAATGACTTGGCCATTGCATAACATTCCTAGTTTGTGCCTTAATAAACTTTTTTAGCTACATTTGCAGGACACTCCGAGTCTTTTGCACTGTGAAGCGCTATCCAATAAATATGAAAGGATTTGGCCGAATATGAACTCAAACACTTCCAAATTCATCCTCTGCTGCATTCATCAGCTGTAATGTCATCAATAATTACAAAGGAACCCGTTCCATTCGCATGTCAGTATCGCAGCACAGTCTACTGCAAGTAGAGCTTTGCCAACATGTCGAACGACGAAATTCTTATCCCATTTTTCCGCTGGGCCATTGTTTTGTAAGCGCAGCCACAGTCTCCGCGGGAAAGATCTTTCCGAACGTGAGGCTCCGATGTCCCCACTGTCTGCGTGCATCGCCAAGGTAATTAAGGTTTGCATTTTTATCGATTCAGCCAAGTGAACTTCTGTGTCGCTGTCGTGTATGATTAGCTTGACGCTGAATTAAAGAGCTGGCGTAATGTGAAGCCTTTATCATTGGGCAGACAAGAAGGCCATTGATGTATAATGCTCGGCGGCCAGCAAGGCCTTCTCTGCTGACCTATCAGAAAATTTGACCTGCATTCCAATTCTAACATTTGTTCCATCAAGTTCTATTATGGAGTCCCAATTTTGGGTGCATTTTGTCACTTTCTTCCGCCTTTGTAATCAGTAATGCCGCTGTATGTAACAAGTGTCGCTCTGACCTGTTACCTTGGGGCTTTGCTGAAACAATGGCGGAATATTCACAGCCAGAAAAACAAAAAAAAATCCCATTTCTAATTTGCCAACAGAGCACGCTAACAAAAGTGTGGCTCATTCAAGAGCGTGAAGAAAAGACTGTTGTTTGGAGTATTTAAATGTTGCCAATTTGAAATCAGTAAAAGCCTGAGGGTGACCACGCATTGAGATACGCGGCGAGGAGGACGCACGACAAACACCACACGCGCACTCACTTGAGGAACTTGACAGTGACGAAGCCGTGGCGCGGTCGCACCGCGACAGTACAGGAGGATATCGAGCGTGAGTCGTAATCGATGGGCAAGCTAGCGGGCCACACAAGTGGGTCGATCAACCCTGCAGCTGCAGCAGAAGCAGAAACGGTGGTCGTAAATCCTCATCTGAGAGCAACCTTTTTGTCCTTTAGCTTCAACATTGTCTTTGAAAGAAGATGGTCAACACTGGAACCTGACTTGCCCAACCTTCAACTCAGAAACATCCACACAATCAATTCATTTGATATGAAAGAAGTCAAATGACACTTTCTTTTTTCGTCAAAGCAATCTGCTTGCGGAAGCACGAAGCATACAGGAAATCCCCCACCAGCGCTGCACTATCGACAACTTTGACAAGCGGCGCTTATCACAAGCTAACGCTAATTTGTGCAGCCAACCAAACTCAGCCCTCAAGATGTCAAATGATCTTTTCCCCATTGAAAGAAACGGAAATGCATTCACCCCAGCCTCCTCAAAACAGCCAACAAAAAAACTTTGCACTCGATAATATTGCGCTGTATAAAACGATGTAGTAATAACGAATTAAATAGAATGTAAAGAATAACAATACAACTATCAATTAGCATTAGCCAGTTCATGGCATTTTTCATTGGGTGTTAGCATTAAACTACCTGAAGGAAAATTTGGTGGTTGTTTTACGCAACGTGTCGTTCTCTTTGTTTTATTTTCAGTTTGGTAATTGGCTGAGGAAAATAAGCAAAAGTGGGTGTATGTGTGCAGTCTGCTGGGAACAATTACCGCGCAGGTTGCTGACCTCACAGGCATTGTTTCTGACATCTCATATACACACACACACACACACACGCACACGCACACGCACACACATTGCATGCCTTAATTCGAAATTGTACATACAGTGGAAAAATAACAATTCCAGAACAATCCCTGTTAAGTATTCTCTTCAAGCAGTAGCCATCATTGATAACCTCGCATGAGGTCATCAAGACTTTTATCCTCGGAAGAAATTAGTCACTCATGAGCAGAGATGACGCGGAGCATCCCGAATCACAGTGACTCACGTGAAGACTGATGGCACGGCGAGCATGTGCGCAACGTTCCCTCGGATTAAGGCTAATACCTTCCCGAATCTTTTCATTAAGGGCTTTGGAAGTATAATTCAAAAGTCATAAGTCTCACTTAAGTGTGCGCACGGTCGGGGCCACTCGTGGACAAGATCGGAACTGCTTGGGAGACAAGTGCAGTCATCCCACAGACTGCCATCCTATTTGGCTCGCTTGTCCAAGTTAAAGGACTTTAGCAGACGGGCTTGTCAGCAGACGCCGTGCCTGCAAAAGGAGCGGCGGCCAAATTGTTGCGGCACTGATGCAGCACAATTTGTTTTCCACTTGTGACAAGTGGCAGAGCACAGGTCGCGCTTGGGAAAACCCCGAAATATACTTTGATTACGTCGCAGCTAAAACGCACGCACGCACGCATATACAAAAACTGCTTGCGGGGAGCGGTCAGGGCAAGTAAGAACTTCTCTGCTTGCCTTATGGTCTGCTAGCTTAATGCTAAATAGCATCCATGTTGCTGTGCAATAACCCCTTCAGGAATGTATTGAACACGAACGTTGCAGCATGTTACATCCTTTATCCTTTGCGAAGAACAACTAATATGAATGCCAAACTGACGAGCTGAGAGTACATCTGTCTTATACTGCTCCCGGGTGGCCAAGGAGGGCACGCCAGAAAGAGCAGCACAATGGTTTTTACACACAATTAAATCATTTTGTCTGCACTTTCACGAACAATTTATTTTTTTTAAATCGCTCAATCCAGCCACAGACAGGTAATGTAAACATCTGTTTCCCCATTCATACAGTCTGAGTAATCCCCCATTAAGTTTCCACTTTACCGGATGGACAGATGCACAATGTAGCACATATTTTATAGCTGTTTTAGAAAACCAATCTCTCAAGGGCATCAGTTGACAAACTGAACACGTCAATCGAAATAAAAATATTCAGACCACACGACAGCACTTCCGAGTGAAAACGCAACACGGTATGAAAAGTGAATCCTGAGGAGCCGTAACCGCACGCAGATCAATAGCAATTCTATTCGTCAAGCCGGGGGGAGGAACTCGTCGTCCTTCCCCTCCATCCACACAAAACCGACGGTACAACGTCCTCGCATTCAGGAGCACCGGCCATCAAACACGGGGCACTTCTGGGATGGGATCACAAGAAAAGTGATGGGCTTTACTGCTCTGGAGGGGATCAGCCGTTCACCTCAAGAGAATACACACACACGCACACACAGACGTTGACACACATGTACACACCTCCTGTTCCTGCTGTAATTCTCAGTGCTGTGCCACAGTGCCAGCCCGAGGCTCTTGATCTGCCACTTCCTGTAATTCTCTGCAGGGGGGGTGGGGGGTGGTGGGGGGTGCCGCCAAATATCCTGGCAGCTCAGAGAGCCACACACAACAAACCCGTACACAATTACAGCAAAACACACAGGGAAAAAAAAAAAAAGACTCCTCGGAGAAATGTGTGTACCAGCTAGTTTGTCATCGGCTACACTCTGCCAAACTTGAAGTAGAACATCCAAATTGATGAGCTCCAACAGTGCATTTGGTACCTGCGCCGTCAAGTGGGGATGTAATCAGATTAATCCACCCATTATGTGGCAATTATAGAAAGCATCAATTTGAAAACTAAACAAGAAAAACACAATACAACAAGAGAATTACACATTGGGGGAATTTAAAACAACCACGCAACTTGACCTTGAAGTCCTTCCAGCTAAATGCTAGCCCATGATGGAAAAACTCCATAAACAAGCTAGCAAATAGAATCTACTGCATGTAGCCGTGTTTTCACCCTTAAAGCAACGGATATTTGAACATAATGCAGTGACAGATGTTGACAGACAATATGACAGTACTTACATGTATTCTTTGTCCTCCGTAAAAAAACACTAATCGCTTGACCGATTAATTCACAGTTTTGAGTTTTTTTTTAATTAATTGGCCGATTAATCGTTATCAAAATTTTATTCTGTCAAATATCACTCAGGCCGTAACTAAAAGTAATGCAGCTTCGCGAGTCACCTTCAAAACTCTTTTTCGTTCGTGTTTGCATGTCTGTGTTGGACTGACCCCAGTGGCCAGTTCGCATATACCAAAAGGAGGCGCAATTATTTAACCACAATGTGCAGAAACAGCCCCTTTGCGAATATGATTGAACTAGTATCAGACAGCACAATTGATTTTGAAAGCAGTGGGCTGATTACAGAGGCTAAAATCTGATTGACTATACCAAAAAAAAAAAAAAAGATCCACCCACCACTGCTCCAACCGCAACATGAAGTCTTCATTACGGCTCCATTTGTGCGCACTGCACTGCTATCGCTGCCATTAGATGAGCAGACAAAAAAAAAGAGACGCACGACTCCAACTTGACCTTGACTCCGATAAGACTTTTGTCTGAGCCGGCAATCTGTCAAACTCCAGATACGTCCCTCGGTTCCATTTCAAAGCGACTGGTACTCAGCCTGGCGGGAAGTGAATGGCAGCTCGTAGGAGCGTCCCACTCACTTACTGTTTAGTTTTTCCCAGTCGGCGAGGCGCACTGTAATCCTCCCTCGTTCTTGACATTGTACCAGCACAAAACTGTTGGTCCCGTCACTTAAAAAAAAAAAAAAAACACTTAAAATCTGGATTTTGGCCTCTTTCACTGCCGCTTCACCGCTCTATTTGTGAACTGGGAGCCAGAGAAGCCCTGTGAGACACTTTTGTGATTAAGGGCACTATATATAAACTTGACTTGGCTTGACACTGTCTGTTCAGCAGTCCAAGAGCGGTTCTATTCCCGCCCGTGAATTTATTTCCTAACCTTCACATCGCAGGTGAGCAAGCCTGAGTCGAAGCGGCGGCTGCCAGCGAACGGCTTGCGATGGAACGGCCAAGCCGTCAGCTCTCGGTCACGCTAATGAGCTGGCGCGTATTGTTGGACAGGCAAAGGTACACACGGAGGACCTGTAAAAGCAAGCCTGACAGCGGCGATCTAGCCGGCATCCTCTGAAGCCGTACGACTCCCCGCGGCGGCGTTTGTTTGCAAGCTGTCGTCGCCGTTTGCCACCGCGCTCTGCTCACACGTTAATTTCGCTAACTTTTTGGGGGTTTCTGGCATGTGTACTTGCACCATGTATTTAAGTCTAAATACAGATACTTGTGTAAACAAAAAAATAGAAGTCCTCTTCAGGTCCATTGCTTTGGTAAAAGTTTTTTTTTTGTTTTGTTTGAATATGTTTTTGGAACACTGCACTGTGGACGTTCACTTACCCACCGCCAGTTTCCAGGGGAATGCCGGGATTTTATTACTCCTCGGGCGTCACAGTAGGGCAACCGCGCCTTAGAAAGGATACAGTCTGAGCGCTCCGCTCTGAGTGCCGATGGCCAGGATCTTTTGAACGGGGTCGAACGCCATGGACGACGGCTGGTACGGGAAGCCATGACGGACGGTCTGCGCAGGGACGGGAGAGTTTCAATTAGCATTTGACAGCTGCGGTGTTACTTTGGGAAATTGTAGTGCGCACCTGGTTGCGGGCGTAAACAAACACAGCAGATGGATGTGGAAGTGGAGAAGTCAAAGGCTGTGTTCGGAATCACTGCTTTTCCAGTGAGTTTGCCATTTTGTAGCGCTGTTCGAACGTGTAGTGTCAATACGTATGAATTTATATGTGATAGTCTACCAGAGAGTGAGGAGAGGTGCTGAGGAATACTTTTTGAAAAGAGTGTTTTAATACGTTTAAGACTGATCTTGTGTAAAACGGAGGTGCACCATATGTAAAAATCCCGATTTAGTGATCAGAGAGTAAGAAATGAATGAATCTGAACACAGCCAATGTACTTTTCGTTCACACTGATATTTGGCTTGGCTATTTAGGATGCTTTTATAATCATGGCCCTATTTTGAGATTCCTCCTCTACCGCTCCTCTCGGTTATTTTTTCTCTTGTTTTTTTTTTCTCTCCGTCACCGCCTCCCACATGCAGTGGTGATTAAATCGGAAGATACAGGAAATCCGCAACAAACACAAGAGATTTTACCTGTATTTTTGTTTTTGTTTTGCTTTACCCCACTCTGCTCCTCTGTAGGTGTGTAACTGTGGCTTTATGACATCAGTCATCTGGCAGAGGGCTGTGTTTTGTTTGCTCAGTGGCAGACGGTAAAGGATGTTACGTAAGGGGAGACAAGTGCATGCACAGACACCTGCCGGCCTCGCAAACGAGCCGTGGTGTGAATTGCGCACCCCGGCCACCACATTAGGTACACCTACCTGCACGAGTGAATGAGAAGTGTTTGCCATTCACATTGGTCGGGAAGTATTCATTGAACAATATTTTGGAATGGGCCTGGAAATGTGTGATGCTGAGAAGCAGGTAATGCAGGAGTATAATTTTGTGCCACTTTTTCCAGCGATTCACATACAATAACACAGAATATCATAAATGACATAACGCCACAGTCAATCTAACTTTTCACATACACACAGAATGTGCATATCTGTTTGCACATCCACAAACAGAATCCATCCCTTCGCGTAATGTCATGTAATAATCCAGCTGTACATTCACATGCACAGATTGGAAATGCTCATTTGTCCATTCACATACATTGTGTAAACATCTGCCTGCCCATTCACAGATACACACGCAGTGTAAACATCTGGCTCTTCATACACGTAATGTCTGTATTTCTATACACAGCAGATATACACAGATAATGCAGCTTGCTAGCTCCCCCTCCCAAAAAAAAAAAAAAAAGCCTAAATAAATACGTACTTGGATGTCAAAACAGGTCTCATGCACCTACCGACGGAGGTTTGATGAACTTCATTGAAGAGAAAATGAACTGATTCACGGATCGCCATTTTCAAAGCAGAGCTCCCCACAAAGTTGACTTGGCTGAGCTCATGTGACCGTGTATAACTCCAGGGTCTGAACTGGATTCAACTATCGAATGTGTCACAGCTAAGGATGGCCACAGCAAGTACCCTTCTATATCGATATCTTCTACTCAAAAGCTTTGCTGATCTCAAATCCAAAGTGTTGCCACACCACCATCGAGCGGGATCTGGTAGTCATTACAGTGGTTGACCAACCTACATTCCCGACAAGCTGGGTGAGACCTTTTTTCATGCCAAGCCGTTGAAAAACACGTGACGAAAATGTATATCGGTCGCAGTAAACGGTTGTATTCCAGCTAACGAATATAAACTTTGTTGGAGGTGAATGAGTTAAGAGGTGCAGGAATACGGGCATCTGCAGCAAAGTGGAGACTTTTGAGGACTGACAACACACGATAACAGTGGAAATAGGTTCTTCGATATTCCCCGATGCGAGTGCGGCTGAAGTGAATCTGTTCACGAAAATAATTCTTCTAATAGAAGCAAGAAAGCCGGGCGAGTGCAACCGAGTGGAGCCTGTGGCGCGCTCACTCCATGTTAGTCTGTCACCATTTAAGACGCACAAAGCGGAGTGTGAACATTAAACAACTGTACCTACTGACTTGACACCACAGGACACAGAGGCCAAGCAACCACAGAGCGTGCGGGGCGCATGCTGCATTATTAACCCCATCCACATATGCTGTTATTGTGGATGCTGGAGTCGGGGGGAATAAAAGGCGAGTGGGAGTGGTTTGTTTCTTCTAATTCCACTTAAAGTACTCACTTCAGGGTGCCATCAGCCCCCCCCCCCCCCTTCTCCTCTCCAGCCCCAAAACGGATCAATGACATTTGGGGTAAAGTATGGAGGGGAGAGAATGGTGAACGACGGGACAACATATACACTCTGTTCCAGTGATATCCCATTCCCCACCATTCCGCTAATCCAAAGCAAGCTGATTATGCAAGAGGGGATCAGCGTGGCCAATCCCCTCTGATATGACAGTTCACGCCGCAAACGGGTGCACGCCGGACGCAAAAGCAACATGGGGACCCCTGATGTAGTCCTTTTTTAAGTAGCAGCGGGGGGAGGGGGGGGGGGCTGAACTTAAAATGCATTTTATTTCCTGTGACATGGGTGGAAAGGCCAAGAGGGTTTGACACTGTCCCCATGTGGAATTCTTAAAAATCTCAAACCAACTGTTGTGAAAAGCATAATTCTTAAAATTTAAAACAAAAGTACCCCCCCACTCCACACACACACACACACACACACACACACACACACACACACACACACACACACACACACACACACACACACACTTGTGCTCTATGCTGACAACATCCTATACATTTCCAACCCCGCACCCACCACCCCACATTCGCTTTTTACCTTACAGAGCTGGAAATGCTCAGACTGGAGCTGCTCCTGGACCAGATGGTTCTCCTGCGGACCCACTTGGACCAAAGGGTTGGAGGAGGAGATCGTGGAGGAGGACGAGGACGAGGAGGACGCCTCTTTCAAGCCGTCCAACACCTTCCTGATGTTGAACTTCTTCATTTTTGTCACTGCAGAAGGGAAGAGAGCACACGTTGGGTATAGTGGAAGTAGAAGGAGGTGAGGAGAGATTGGGTGGGGGGGGGGCACTTACATGCACACGTAGTCTCTCGCTCTCTCTTCCTCTCTCTCCACCCGGTAAATCTCACGTTTTAGTGCGTGTTTTTCTGCAAGCTCTCCATACTGCAAGGCTCGAGCCACACAGTCTTCTACTCGATCGGCGATTCAGTCAGGAAAAAAAAAAAAAAAGAGCAATGAAACAGGAAAAAGGAGGAGGAGGAGGGAAAAGGGACGAAGCTGCAGAGATGCTGATGGTTTGGTCGGTGCGGCGATGTGCTCGGACCGTGGCCCCACTGCGTCTCTCCGTGGCTCGGCTCGTCCTCCTCCGCTTGCCCCCTCCCCTTCTCTCTCTCTCCTGCTCTCCCTCCCGTGCGCATGCGCGTCACTTGGACGCAGAATCCCGCCACCTTGCCTCTGCCCCCATCCCCGGACCGCCCACTCTCACTCACTCTCCTTTTCTTCCAACGACCCTAACCTCTATCAATCCATCCTCATCCGTTCTCACGCGCGCTCCGCACCCGGGGTTGCGCTCTGCTGCGCCTGCTGATTCTTGCTATGTTGCGGGGAAGTGGACCAGGACCGCACGCCGCAACCCCCACCACACCACCACACCACCACACGCGTGGGTCAGTAAGAACGGACAAAAACTTCATTACTGTACTTAACCCTTTCGCGCACCCTGTAACCTGATAACATGAGCTGTCCACTGGAGTAACCGCTGTTACAGACCCTGAAGTGAAGTCGGAGATTTGTTTCTAAATATGTACACGTTTGAAGATAATTGCTGAAAAAATCTTAATTTAAAAAAAAAAAAAAACTGAATATAAACAAGTGATTCTAAAGACCCTGGGCAGATTAAATTGCCCTGGCATAATATCAACTGCCAGTCAGTCATCTTCAATGTGGTTGCTAATTTCCAGCGTAGACTTGCTACAGGCAGTCGAGAGCCGCTTGTTGAGAGTGAGTCCAGACTAAGATTGAGGCAGGCTGAAGCTTTGATCGGATGAGACCAAGCCAAGACCAAAGCAGACACTTGCAGAGGTTTGAGACCCGTTCAAGATGAAGTTGATTGCAGGTTGAAACAATGTCAACACAGAGAATTTTCCCGCGGGACGCACAGTTCCAAATAATGTGCGTTTTTGGGACGCAAGGAAATTTCTCATGCAAAAAAAAAAAAAAACCTACGGTAAATATTTTTTACAGCAACGATCACAGTTTGATAATCACCGCCATTGTTGTTTTGATCTCGTATTAAGTAATCTCGCGTGATGAGATTTCTGTTCTCACGAGATGAGATTCGGCCTTCACGTCGCGGGAATCAGACGATTGCCAAGTTGTGTAACGTTAAAACAAGTGTTGCGAAAGTTTTTTGCGGAGATATCACAGAGGAAGCAGCTAAAGTTGGATAGTTTTTTTGCGATAATAATCTTATATGCCTGAATTATTTACCGTAAATTTTTGCAGCATTTTTTTAATAAGAAATAAACCTATTATCAATGTATATTGTTGTTGTTTGTGTTACTACCATATGCGATTGAATAAGTAGATAATTTTAGAAATTTGGGACTCTCTAAATGCATAATGGGACTCATACTTTTCTGATCAGCGAGTCCCTGGGACTTGCAGGGCTCAAACTGTAAAATTATCACTGACTAGGTGAGGTAAAAATGTCTCTAAAAAGTCACGGTTGAGCTGAAAACTTTGGTACAGCTGTTTACAGTTTGTTTATGGGGTCAGAGATTACGCGCCCCCGGGGCGTCTCACACTAGAGTGGTACCGACACCTGTCAGGTCACCCGCGATGGGCAGGTGTCTCCCTTGCACCCGGGACGTGGGAATGCAACATGGAGGGGGTGGGAGTGCACCCTGGTGGAAGTAATAGAATTGTGCGACAACACCTGTTCTCATGCACCCATGCCACATATGGCGATGCCGCATTTTCCGTCGTGTTTACACGCACGCCCGTCACATGCAGGTGAAGGAGGGCTTTGAGGCGACGTGAACATGAAAAGAAAAAAAAAAAAATCATTCTTTATTCACTTGGGTCATTTGCATAATGAAGTGAAATTGACGTCGATTCCGAGGCGATATTGAGAATATATTAGGCGGCAGAACAAAGAGGTCCTAGCGTGTGCGCGAGGACGATGTGAGAAAGGGGAGGACCATTGGCGGGGTGCGTGTTACATCAGTGATTTAATTTAGCGCCATTGTGTTGCGGCTGGGGCCATTCATCTTGCCGCATTATGTGTACAGCTCCCGACTGCCGTGTTTGGACGCTTTGATAAGGCTTCCCGCGGTGGAGGCTCTTCGTTGCGGCGTCTTGGGGAAAGAGCCAAAGTGGTTTAGAAAAAAAAAAAAAAATCTCGCGGTTTCGAGTTATCGTGCGTGTTTGATTTATGACTGATCCTAATTGGTTGATCGCCAGCCAAATTACGGAGACACTGGCCCGTCGCCTTGAATCAATGGCTTACAGTCAGGTGCGCCTCGCAAAAATCCTTCACATGACCTTGAATCACCGAACGATCTTGATCAAACTCTACCCTCTAAATCTCGACAATCGCGCTGAATCTGACCACTCTCTCACCCCTCTCGATTGAAGTCAACAGAAGACACGATCATCAGATGGCCCTGAAAGACAATCCTGAGCGATTTATCAAGCCATTATGACACTTTCAAAGTGTCCACTTTTCACATGTTTCATGTTCAAACAGCTGCATGAGCAGAGGACTAAAATGATGTCTTTTGCTGGTGAACGAATGACCAAAATGACAACGTGTGAGCCCATTTCAAGGTGTCATACGAACGGCTCTTCATTTATGACTGCAAAATCCCCTGAATCTGGTCGTTTATTTCACCTAATTCCAGCTGCCTCTTCCTCCTCACGGAACTCACTCCCACTTCACACCTTCAGAACGCGGGATTGATATGCCGCAAATTTCACTGTCCATTCGCTGTCAGTATACTCAATGTCACCGCCGGACTGAACGTCACCATGTTTTCCAGGCGCACATTTCTGCATGTGATGCCGATCAACATTCCATCTGGCAGGTTGAATTTGATCTTACAGTAGAAATTTTTGGGTGGCATCTGCATGTGTTATCAGCGCAGAACATCCTTTCCCTCGGTGGATTACAACTCCACACAATAACTCGGGGAAAATATGCAAATAAGGAACATTCCGTTCCATGATGCACATGAGCGGCGGCTAATCCAGTGCTAATTCCGGGGGCAGAGGTTAGGCAGGATGAGCACGGACATGACAACGGTCGGCGTTCGGCGATGGCTGCATTAGCGTGGCGCCCGCTCACTTTGCTAAAAATTCAATGCGTGCGGTGACAAAAGCCGGCCGGGCTTAGGTGGCCACAAGCTAGCCAATTAACACGGAACGTTGAAAATCTGCACATATAGCCTCGAGTGTTGCCTGTGAAATTGAACTCAGCTTTCCAAAAATTGTCACTACTCACAGTTACTTTGTGATTTAACAAGGAGGGGGAATACTTTTGACTTGCGGACAGGTAGTTTTGCATTTTTTTTGTTGTGCCTTAATAAATTAAATTGGCATTTAGAAACAGCATTTTGTATTTCTTTGGGGAGTCTCTATGTGATCTTAGAATTGTTTTGATGAACTGAAACCTTTGCGTGTGATAAATATGCAATGAACACATAAATCGGGAAGGGGCGAATACTTTTTACACGGCACTGTAGGAAAGGATGCAAGTCAGTGGCAAGTCGCTTGCCAAAAGTTTGGCGTTTGGTGCGTCGGTGTCAAACTCAAGATCCGACTCGCCACATCATTTTATGGAGCCTGTCAAAGCAAACTGTGTGTCCACCTCATGCTACATCCTAAAACCTGTAGCAAAATTGAGCCACTGAGAACTAGAGTGGGCGAACTCCATTTTTGTAAAGGATGGTGAATAAATTCTCGGTTTGGAATAAAATGTGTGTGTTTGGGGGGGGGGGGGATTATTTACTTGCCAATGATGACTTCCTCTGGATGGATGTCTCGCCTCTAATCCGAGAAGGCGCCGTCAGTTCATGCAACAAGGCGCGGTTCCAGAACAGTGCGGTCGCGATCAATTCAATGCCCTGAAAATGAAACGAGCTGGCCAAATGAGAAAATCCACAAGCAACAATAAGGCGGTTTCTACTTCAGACCGCAACGACTCCCGTTTGCCGCACCACCGTGTCCTTATTCAGCCACTGAAAACTATCATCAAATGAGGCTGAGCACTCCTGACTGACGCATCCCCAGCGCCACCGTGTTGGAGTCCTCGGAGCTCGACATCGTCGTCGCAGGCATGTTTGACCCCCTTAGCGACACAGTGCTGTCTGGAGAAAGTGGGGAAGAAACACCAGGAGGTCACAGCGGGTGAGGGTTACGCAGAGTTGAGGCGTGGTGTGCAGGGAACAGAAGGCCCGGGGTTTTCTAGCGTCACTGACAGCTGTAGTTAAATCAAGCGAATTGCAACGCACCTGAGAGCGCCACCTACTGTATATGCCCGCGAGGCCGTGGCAAACGACCAAGTGGTTGATTTGAAGCACTAACAAGCGAGAGAGGACCGGCTGCGTTGCCACGCGCAGACCATAAACAAGACGCTTGCGGACAAGACGGGGGCGGGGGGGGAGATGACGGTCGTGCGCGATCCATAGTGACAAGAGCGCACTGCGATAACGCGAGCGCTAAAAAACATAAAAGGCAGACACAAAACTCACAATGGTCCCTGAGGGATTTGAAGTTAATGAGCCGTTGCCGAGGAGCCAGCGCTCGACACGCGATAGACGCGGCGTCAAACATGCAGGCAAATGAGTCGGATAAAGAATCTCTGTGACATAGCTGGTTCACATCCCTCGAAATAGGAAACCTCCTCCTGCCAATAAGCTTTCATGAATCGTGATGGCAGGGATAAAATGGATGACGACTTGTTCAAGATATTAAAAAAAAAAAAAAAAAAATACAGTTAAACAGCTTAGCCACAGGACATTTAGAGGATATTAAAAGTCTACACACCCCTATTGTAATGCTTCTTTATTGTGATATTTAAAAAATTAGACGGTTAGGTCATTTCAAACGTTTGGTCACCATTAATAAAGTGTGGGGGAATTAGGAATAGTTGAAAATCACAAATTCTTCAGGCTTCTTAAAGAAAGCAAAAAATGTATTTATCAGGGGGAAAAAAACCCACAAGAACAGCTGAACTTTATTTGGGGTTAACCACGACCTCAATCTTTCTTTAACTTTCCATTTGAAATGTTTCATTTTAAAAGGTGGAACCTTTTTTGAAATGGTGTATCTCGGTCAAAAACATTGCATTAGAACAGGTCTGTGTCAACCACTTTTATTTCCTGCAGCCTGGCAGGACCACGAAAGAGGGACATATGGTCATGACATCTGGGGTGCAGATCACATAAATTGATGAACTGATGGATGGTGCAGCTATCATGGCGCCATTCATCCATCCATTTTGTGCTACTGCTTTTTTTAAACTGTCCTGTTGAGTTGCTTGGTTGCGCAATAATGGGGAAGGGACACTCAAGACAGAAAATAAGTTTTATCTACTGAGTATGAGGGAACTGGGAAGGTGGTGCCACACCCTGTGAGGAAGGGACAAACAGAACAGAAGCAGGCAGCGATGCCGGTGTCTGGTAGGAGCAGCTAAGCAATGCCTGTCGCCCCTGTAAAGAATTTCAGCACAAATGAGGACAGTCCAGGAAGATTAAGTCATCTCAAAGGCTGTGGATAACAATTGGAGATCGAGATGCCCTGCACCAAGCAACGACACCCCTCAAGGGAGCCGTGCGAGTGAAACGACATTGCCGCCGATGCATGTGAGAGTTGTCTGGAATTGCTGTGCAGGTAGAATAAGGACGGAGGGACGGTCCCAAAACAGATATGCAGGCCCACAGAGATGAGCACTTTGCAGAAGACGTAAAAAGAGGATCCCAAATGTCAAACATACACTTGGAAATGTAGCACAAATTGAATACTGTACTTGACTGCACGGGAGCTGAAGAATAGTACACGAAATGCAGGAAGCAAGACAAGCATGCAATGAGTTCTTTCAAAGTAAAACAGGAAATAACTGCACCAAGTCCGGGAGGAGTATGTGGTGGTGCAAGGTAGAAGAGAAAAGTAAGGACAAGAAAGAGACTATAATCACAAACGAAGCACCAAAGACCAAAAATCGAGATGGGTAGAAATGACCGAAACTGCAGTGTGCGTTTGTGCAGTTTGTGTTTGTGTGGATTTATTTGCAGCAAATAGCTCAGGGCAAGGCTGCGACGTGTCTGCTCGACTGCATTCGGGAACACATTCGGGTTTGCCACAGCTGGTGCCCGCTCCGATAAGGCGCTAATCTGACCCACTCGTGTCGTGGAGCAGATGGACACCACTGTTGAAGGAAAGGGCAGTGCCAGTGATGTCATGCTTATGACACAGAAGCTGTGGAAGGACTGAGTCATGGTTCTGTGAGGATTGTTTTTTTTCTGTAGCCTGTAGGATTTAATACGAAAGGTGACCGTGCTCTTTTGCGGAGATACATTGAAGCGCCTCGTTGACGAGAGCCAAGGCCACTTTTGTAGGAAATACACGGGACTCAAATGTGATGCCCTGAAATCCAGTACACCCATCCAAAAGTCATGAAGGAAGCGGAAATTCCTCTTTCTCCACCTCCACAAAAGACGTAATGAAAAAGCACAATGAACAACTATTGCAACCCGCAGGCCTCAGATGGTAAATTAAGCGGTGCAATAATCCTCTCGGAGTTGCTACTGCGCAAACCAATCCAGCGGGAGGAACCGGCGAGCTGACATTCCCTGGGCTCTGGTGTGTAAACGGCAATCGCGGAATTAATTTAGTCGTCTGCAACACAAAAGCAATCAAGCCGTGATTTGAGCAAATGCAATGTAGGAACTTGAGCGTATGCTTCATCACATTCCCCACGCCCCACCCCTTTATCTCTGTATGACCACATCTGAAGAAACTGAAATTGCCAAGCAAAAGCGGGAACGTAGATCAGCTGCAGCAAAGTCACTTCTCTATTATTACCACAGACAATTTGTGGCCGCTGTGACATCATGCACTGGGCTGTTGCTTTGGATCGCTGCCATCTCGGGTTGATTTAAATGAGACAGACAGGTCTCCGTGCACAGAGGACATTTGTCATTTAAGACCAAATCACATAAGCCTCCCCTCTTACATCTTTCAAGCACGTGAAGGACAGCTGTCAACATTTGACACTGTCAAATGCTGAGTGCGCACACAGCCAGATTACACTTGGTCCACATCCCCACAGATGTAGAAATACGCTGCGCAAAAATTGATGCCATTCAACCCTTCAAATAGGAGTCGGTTTATCTTCACAACTAATAGGGAGACAAGGGAGGATCTTGGGAGACATTGATAAGTGGGAACCCCGGGGAAATAAGCAAGATTTCATCGCAAAGCTAATCTGTGAGTGACACAAAAACAAAACAAAAAAAAAAAAAAAACAGGAATTGGGAAGTTATACTTAATGACAGCTACAAATGGCAGCCGTGTCCTTTGTGGTCAACTCCCAAGCTGAAGTCATCTCGATTGTCTTACAAACTGAAACACTCCCCCACCCTCCCCAAATAACATAAACTCTGTGTCTACAGGACTTGAGTTATGCGGTCTGACGATGGCGCGGCTGGAGGTCGGCCAACGAACAGCGCAGAGACAGTGAAGTCAATGAGAGGCGATTAAAGGGAGAGGAATTGCCCGGTTTACAAGAATGAGGTCGCAATTACGTTAGGACGTCTGCCATTGTGTCCAGCCTCCAGTGCTGTCTGCAGCTTGTGAAGTGTGCGCCGCAGAGGGTGTTACACAGGGTAATGTGAGGTTGGGATTACAAGAAGGAAAAAAAGCTTGCCTTTTGCTACCTATTGCAGTCTTAAGCACAGATCGCATGGAGTTTTTTTCTCTTTGAAAGGTCTTGCTCCTCAGTCTTCTATCAGCAGAGCCGGCCTCTGAGACCTGACCTCTCGGTATATTCACTCGCAGCAGGGTGGCATGTCCAAAAAAGGGTCAACACTGCGGCATATTGAGCCGGGGGGGAGTAAAAGCACCTTGTATCCACACCCCATTTCATCCCCAAGTATGCCTGGGTGCCAGATTATTGATCTGCAAAGAGATTTTGCAGAGTCGAAGGCCACTGCTTGCTCCTTTACAGCAAACGGGAGTCACTGCTGAGCATTTAAAGCTAGGAAATATGATATCACAGCACAGGTGACCAGGAGGCATCCTAAACAGATGCCCGAACCACTTCACCTAGCTCCCCTTGATGCAGAGGAGCAGTGGAACAACTGTGAACACCTCCCGAATGACCGAGGTTCTCACCCTGAAGCTAGGTGAGTTCGGGATAAATCAAAGAAGTCTGGAAAAGCATAACATATCCATATAAAACTGAATACCTCCCGAATGACTGAGGTTCTCACCCTGAAGCTAGGTGAGTTCGAGATATATCAAAGAAGTCTGGAAAAGCATAACATATCCATATAAAACTGAACCATTGCGGACATTAAGGCATGATTTCAGACTGTCTGAAGGCAATGGAAGCCCCCGTGGCAAGCCAGCAAATTCCTGAGAGGTAGACCGCCCTTCGCCGTGCGTGTGGAAATAAATCGATTAAGCCGGTCTTGAATTATTATCTCTTAAATGAAAAGTGAATTAAAGACTCACCACCGTCCCCGCACGATTCAGGGAATGTGTATCCAGTTCCTCTTAATTGCATCATCCTAATATGTGGCTCCATTGAAGAATCCAATATTTTCTTATTACTTGCGGGAAGTCAACTTACATGCTTTCCTTTCAAGGTTGCACGATCCTTTTGTCCGCCATCTTTGCGTCGAGCCAACAGCCGCCAATTGTCAAACAGCCTCTCCATTAATTCAGCCAATTACAATGCAAGGGTAATATCTCAGGCAAAAACACAAGATGCACGACAGGATGGGGAAGAAACGAAATGGCGGCGGAATCAATGAGGCCTGACAGAGTGGAGTGAAATACACATCAAGCAGGAATGGGGCAGAAAAAGGCCCCGTGAACACACTTTGCCATTTTGGGACATAACGGCAGCAGAATCACATCGTTGTACTTGAATGTGAACGTCACTCAGATCGACATTTTTTTTTTTTCTTGGGACGAGTGCAATTCCTAATGGTGACTGCATTGCGCATTTCACACATTTCGCATCAACAATTACATTCCCGCTTCCTTCCATTGAACAGATGTTTCCATTGTGAGCATCTGTTCTATGGAAGGGGAGCACAGTGCAGGCGTCACAGTGACGAGGTGATAATATCCACAACCACTAGATGGCACCATGATCTCACTCATTCCCAACCAGCATTTTTGCTCATCAAGAATAATAGTAACCAACTCCAAATTAAATCAACCAATCAACACTTCATATAAATATTAAAACCCCAAACAGCCTTGCAACTATTAGTCTTCATAAGATTTACTTACTTGGAGTCTTGCGCGGGGGAGGCAGGGCGCCCACTTATATATGAACCGACCAATCAATCAATCAATCAATCGGCAGCTGGCAGGAGGTTGTGTGAACACAGGCATGCCTTTGGGCCATCAAGTCAATACAGTGACCTTCGAGAAAGCAAACGGTTTGCAGAGTATTACCACGTGTGTCGGGGCGGTGGATGCAAGGCTGACTATGTCCCTGCAGCGTCGATACAATGGATACTTGACATGTAATCTGTTTGAAGTTTGGTTGCACACAAACGATATGTCAATACAAGAGGGAATTATTGGAACAGGCAGATATTGACAAAAACAACCCAATGACCTCCTGGAATCGTTCGTAGTGCTCTCCTGCTCCGATGTAGCCTATGCATCGGAGACTGTCTGAAAATTGACTGCGTCATTTCTTGACCACCTGTGGACGGATTACAATTTGTTTTATTTGTTCTAATTGTTGCGTGAAAGATTTATAAAAAAAAAAATTAAAAAGTCACAAAGTATTGTGTAATGGGGTAAACTTAATTGTCAAACAATTGGTTGACCTTTCTTCTTTTGTATGAACATAAACAAATTTGTATCAACATAAACACATTTAAAATACATCGCCTTAGTTGTATAAACATGAGATATAGTTACAGAAGCATTTTTGTTTTTATTTCGTAAACAAAAATATTGTTTTCTTTTTTTTTCGTTACCTAACTGCAGATGTGTAGTTGTGTACACAGTGATGTGACACATACTTTTTTTTGGGGGGGGGGGGGATCACTATAAAAAAGAAATAATTCAAAAAAAAACTATTTTTAAAATCTGGAATACAGTGAGAGCCCAAATAGTTGAGCCGTGATATGGTGATGAACAACTGTACAGTAAGTTGATTTTTGTTCAGTTTGTTTTGTATTTGTGCAAGAGACTGACAGATTTGCACATTGCTTAGAACTGTCACTTCACAGCCAGAAGGTCCAAAACTCATTCATTCCACGCCTTCACTCATTTCCCCCTGTCAGCTTTTTCTCAAAGACTCAATTTTTAGTGGTCATGCTGAGGTCCATAAGTTGTAATACTTTGGCACACTGTGGCTGCCTATCTTGACTTCTTTGCTCCAGTCACTTGACAATCGATAAGATACTGTCAATAGTGATGGATTCGCATCTTAGCGAGTGAACGCAGCCAATGTAAAACCCTGAGATGTGTTGTCTTGGCTTCAAACAGACTCGCGTGAGGCCAAGTGGGAATTTTGTTTCGCATCCATGGAGCGGCCGGTTAGGTTTCATCCACTGCGAGTTTATCCTCCCTCCTTTTTATGCGGTTATTAAGCCATTTGCGGGTGTCGTTGGATTTTTGATTCTGCTGCGTGCGCATGTCGTGGAATTTCTGTTGCTCCTGTACCATCGCCGTCTGGAAAAGGATGGAGACAGACAGCAGAGAGAAGCGTTTTGAAACAAGCCGAAATGATGGCTATTTTCACCGGGACTCAAAACGACTGCTGCTAATGTTCATCCGACGACGGTGAGGTCACCTGCTGGTCCTCGTACTGCGTCAGAATCCCTTGCATCCGTTCCCTCCTGGTGGTGGCTTTGCGTTCGCGCTCCTCCACCAGTAGGTCGCGCTCCATCTGGTAAGCCTGGATCTTTTCTAAGCGCTTCTTCCGCTGGCTCTCCTCCATCTCGGCGTTCAACAGGACTGGGGTGTCATTTTTCGTTCTGTATGAATTACGCACGGACCTTGTTAATATATCAGCTGGTTCGTAGAGCCATTATCAAAAGTTTTTAAGAGGGCGTAAACCAGGGTTATAAGAGTTTGGGATTTTCATGTAGTTCGTTTTGAATTTGTTTGACTTTTATATTCAGTCCTGATTTCTTTTTTTAGAGCAGTTTTGGAAGTTTTGAATAATTTTCATTTCATTCATTTTTAGTTTTTATTTGTTTTAGTATTAGTTTTTTTTTTAAACTACACAACATTTATCAAGTACAAACGATTGTTTGACTTTCCTTCTCCTGTACAGATGTCCAGCAATAGTGTAATAAATGCATTAGAAACGAACAGAGCTAAGCGATTTTATGGTTTCAATTTTATTTTTTTTTTTTTTTTGGTTCTTTTCAAATCATTTTAAGTTATTCACGTTCGAGCTTGCGTTTGCATGCAATGTACTTCTTGTTTTCCACACAGGGTGGTGCTGCTCTTCATAAAAGAAAATGGAGGGATTCTACAATGTAACCTCAGAGCAGATGAAATGGGCGCAGCACTGCTTTGATGAAACGTAATGCGTGTCATCAAATTTGGCATCGTTTGTCACTTTTTATGACAACCCTCAGCGACACTAAAGTCATGAAATATTACATTTGTTTCTAAATATTTGCATCCTTATTTTACAATGACGGTCCACAGTAACTATTGAATTCTGAAAATCAGGCTGTTGTGACTTGGCATCATGCAAGCTACCGTTGTTTTCATAGCACAGTCGTGGCATTTGATTGACAGTTGAGCCAGGTGCGCGAATTCCGAAATTTTCAAGAAATTCAAACAGTGCGACTTGTGCTCATTTGCTCAGCTTTTTTTGATTTATAAAAACATCCATTCATTTGTTTTTGTTTTTTAGAGAGGTTGCCTTCTTTCAAACCAGCGCAAGCACCAGCAGAAAAGGCAAATTTCACACAGGAAGGCCAGAGTCATGATTCAAACGCTTTGCCTAGCTTAGCGTGATTCACAGAAATAGTGCAGTGGCTGCTGCATCCTTTCATTGCCCTCATCTTCAATGACAACATTTTGGACTGTGTGGTCCTATCACAAAGTGCGACAGATAGTTTGGCGTTTACCACTCCGACACTAAACCTTACAATGTTGGACACTCGCCGGATCGTACGGGCAGCCATGTGTATGCTGTGTGAATGCAAATGTGGCAGGCAGATGGGAGAAATGTGCAGCGGAAATTGTGGCTTCACAATCCAGGCTTTATCTGACACGCCTGGCCGTAAATCCCGAATGACATCGGTGCGAGCGTTCCTGCTTTAAGGCTTCATTGTAATGCCACTGAACGATGGCACAAGAGTGTGTTTTCGGTGTCTGTCTGTGTGTGATAAGAGGAGGAGGACAAGAGGGAGGCAGTGCCAAAAAAAAAAAAAAAAATGGAGGCAGTTCGCTAAAGTTTTTAGTTGGAGGAAGAGAAAAGTACAAGTGGCCATCTGAGGTGCAAACATAAATGGGGGGGAGAAAAAAAAAGTGTTGCCTTTTTCTGGAGTTAATGATGAGGGGAAGCCTGTAGCCGTGCTACTGAAGTAAGAGTTAATGAGCATTGGCCAGTGTGAACTATTTCAGCTGAGTGTGTGTGTGTGTGTGTGTGTGTGTGTGTGTGTGTGTGTGTGTGTGTCATTTCGCCTTTGGACCACTTTGCAGGCCACATTGTCGGCAGCCATTAACAGCTGCACACACACACACACAGTCACGGAGGGGGCGGGTCACAGGAGAGGGCACATCTCACTGACGCGATGAGCTCAACGGGGGTCCTGAAATAGCTTTTTGATTAAGAGACCCAAATACCGGCTCATTTGTCACGGCCGGGGGATGGCCTGCGTGAGGGGAAGGCGAGGTGGTGGAAGGCTGAGCTGATGACATGAGAGACAAAAGCGCAAGCCCTCTGGGATGGAGACGCTTCCTTTGTACTGTCGCTGACTTGACACTTTGGATACTGACAAGCACAAAGCGCGGCGAGATCTGTCAGCATAGTAAAGGCGCACAACTTTAGTCAAGCTCACTTATGAAATACATATATTGGGAAAATGTTTAATGGCTTGGAAACAAATAGTTGTCCACTCTCCTCAGCATTCCGCCTTTCTCTGCATGACATGCGCACCTCCACGGCTGACAACCAGGCACTCTAAAGTGGCTACTCCAGGACATATTTCTCAGTCTTTGTACATTTTTTTCCAGTAATTATCTTCAAATGCGTCATATTAATTTGAACAAATCGCTGACTTCACTTTGTGGAGTTTTTAAGTTGAAATCTTTTTCAGGGAAATTAAGCAGCACTCATTTTTCATCAGGTCTTACAGCTAAAGCAAATGTCCCGGTAGCAAGAAGACACACGTTTTAGCAGACAGACCCACCTGATGAACGGTGTGTAGTCCAAGGGAGGAACGACGATGCTTAACAGCTGTTCAATTGGAATACTGGGAGCGTCAGGAGGAATCGGGCTGCAGCCGTCATCTTGTGGAGAACAACCATCAGATTGAAGGCAAGATGAAGTAGTTAGAGTACGCGGAAGCCATTTTGTTTTGTTGAACCTACCCGATTCGGTGGAGGACACCTCTGGAACTGGAATGTCACCATCTTTGGGGGGATAAAATTGACTGATCCAGTTGAGACGTAACTGCCATGCCTGCAACAACACGAAAATCAAATCATGACAAAAACAGCAGAGTAACACAAGCTACGGACAAAAATATTGGGACAGAGCTACAGCATATCCGGTATATTTCCGACGTCCTTCCTCTTAAAATCTAAATTTACCGCAAACATTCCAGATATCTGTATTCGGCCAATACCAGCTTATTTCAAGGCACCAGTTACTCATGAAGTCTGCCGATACCGGCCACCGATACTTAAGGGAGAAAAAAAAATGACATTGTGTAAGCCTTCATAATGGTATCGAACATCCAAATTTCTAGATATTTGACACCTCGAACCACTGACACAAATGTCCAAAATGCCTGCAAAAACAAAAACGGAGTTGCACTCCAGGGGTGAACTAAGGTAGAGTGTCCCAATACTTTTGCCTACCTTCCCAACACAGGCAGCCACTCGGTTACCTTGGCAGCGCGGCCCGGCTCAGCCGCCTCCCAGGCTCTTTTAATAGCCTTGATTTGCTCTATTCGCTCAACATCCTTCTTCACCACAATGTTCTCAGCTTGGCTCTTGTCGACAGCCACACGCAGCGTGTAGTTGGCCTTGGTCAGGTCAAGGCCCTGCACATGCACGCACGCACACACACACACACACACACACACACACGCAGAAAAAAAACAAAACACACACCGGCACAAATGCATCTGAAGGTCATTGCACTGCAAACGCATGAGTCTGTCTCCTTCGATGAGCAACTTTGGCTGGATTGAGATTTTTCTTTTCTTGATGCAGCGCTCGCTGAATATGTCATTGTTCAGTTAATTTATTCGCAGATCATGACATCGGCAGCTTCCAACAACGCAGTGCCGCTAATGAAAGAAAACATATTCAAATGGAAATGCGCTGCAGAGAGCGGGCGCACTGGGGGGGAAAAAAGAGAGAAAAAAAAAATCAGCCTTTCAAATTTGATTGCATTTAGGATTAGATGTTTGGCAAACAAGAAGCACGTCTTAACATTCTGTGTCATCGAAAGGGATGTTCGAGTCCACAATTTTGACAGACCAGATAAAACAATTTTTGTTCATATAGTTGCAATCCTTCCACAATCTTTCAACTCTATTTACTATTTGAGCACACACACACACAATAAAACAAAATTCATCGAAAATACTGTATGCAGTGTCGTGTCTGTGTCTTGAAGAGGCGGAGCCTGTTTGACAATGGCGACTCTGCAGGTGGGTGTGTGGCTGTGGTCTCCACTTTTTGAGAGTACCTCAAAAGGTCAGTTAACATTTTATTTCTCTCTCTTTGGCGGCACGCAGTTGGAGGCATCAAAGTCAAACACAGAAAAATACGCCCACATTCTCTGTGTGACATTCACACACTCAGGGCTGACAACCAGGCACTCTTAAGCTACCGCACCAGCGAACTATCTGAGGGGAGATGAGGGGAGCCGAGGCAAAGCTGGGTTGTTAACTGCATGTCGGAATTGCCAAAGATTTAAGCTTTTCAAAAAGAAGCGATTCCTGCTGTGATTTCAAAAAAAAATTTTTTTAATTACCGTTTCTTCTCTGGAGACAGATGAGGAGCTCCCATTCCCCTTGTCATCTTCGCCTTTTCGGTTGCCTTTGGCTGTGTCCGTACTCGGTTCATCACTGCCCGACGTGGCAGAAACTGATTCCATCAATTCCTCCGGAAAGAACACTGCATTTTGCAGCGACAGATGTTCAGGGTGCCATTCTATTTTCTTTGCTTTATTTTAAATTACAAACCATGGAACCTGATATTCAAGTGTATTTATGTGGAACCAATTCACAACAAAAGGGTAGGCTAGAATACAGGACTTTCCACAAGGTGACAGTATTGTCCTGTAACAGCATTGCATGTCTATCAGGTGTTTTCAAAAAGCAAGGACTTTTGCTTGTTTTTAAATTGGCACCGCTCAAGACATGTTCAAGTGTTCAACTTTGAACCGACTGTCAAATTGCTGTACATTCTTTTCCCGAAAGAAAAAAAAAAGTCTTACTCAGGTGTGTTCACGATGGTGCCTTGACAAGTACCGTTTACCTGCCCATTTGTGTAACCTTTCAATATGAGCAGCAGCATGTGTTGTGTACGCATTTGTGTGCTAGGTGGCACTGTTGCACTTCACAGCTAAAACGAAACAGTGGCAAAAAAAAAAAAAAAAAAGGCTCTCTGCCTACAACAATCCATCATTTAGCCAGGACTCCAACTTACTCTCATTGAAGTCATTTGGAAATTCAGCACAATGCCATTTTGTGATAATAAAAGCCACATACGATAAAGGCTGATATACTGTACAGGTGCACACACCCGTTAAATGAAAACAAAACAATGTTTATGTGCTAAGCACCGAGGGCTAAAGCAATATATCCTGGGGATTGCAGGCAGCTGCGCATTAAACATGCACGCGCTACTATTTGGCTTGTTAAAAGCGGGGTTTCAAAGCGCGGCGTGGCGTGAGCGAGCCATGTAGCATATAGGGAGCACGATCAAGGGCACAGCCTCGCCGTTGAGACGCGGCTTAACTGGGCGAAATTAATTCACTTTCCTGCTGAGATATTTCCCAGGGCACCGGGAAAGGGGGGGGTGGGGGCACGAAGAGCAAACTTCATTTGACTTCCCATTGACCCACTTCCTCAAGCCTAGCGGAGAACCGTAGGATGCTTGTGTGGTCGCTGGTCGACAAGATTCATGTATCCACATATGAAGTAACTACAAAGACAAGGGAATGAGCAGAGAAAAAAAAAGAGCAGCAAAGCAGCTGTGAAGGGTGCGAACATCTCTGGTGCATCGACGTTGATCTGGCCTGTTGGTTAATTCAGAGGAAGCGGCCAGGCTGAGCTGAAGTCGACGTGATTTTGATTTGAGCTACAAGTCTTGAGGAGCCGCTATAACTTTTATTTCTATGATGCGGGTGAGTCAAATACCCACACATGCGAGAGCACAGCGCTTTTCACGTGCGACGTGGGATTTGGAATGGGCTTACTGTATTGTAGTCCTTTACCTTGGGTTTCTTTGAAACTGAGCAGATGGGCGAAAGCCAATTGGGACTCATCCAAATCCCAGCTGTGGTGCAGTACCTCTGCCCTCAGCAAATACCTGTGATCCTGTCATACATACAAAAAAAAAAGTCAATGTGAAATACCGGGGGAGGGGGATGCAAGGCAGACAAAAATATCACGCAGAGAATATTTAATGTTAAAATTGCTGAAAATCACAGTAAGGACATGGCATTCGAATGAGCAATACCTGTACTTTTTTTTTTTTTTTTTTTTTTAAACAGCTCGTGCTCAAACTGCCGAAAGCAAGCATCAAACTGTCTCCCGTGGCTCTCTGCAGCGTGTACCATCGCCTTAATCACAGACGCCCGTTCTAATTGATCAGTGGTCTTAAGGACTAATCAATACTGTATGCGAATGACTGCCGCCTGCAGATGCTTTACTGGATTCGTCATGATCCGTCTCATTACCGTCCACGCTGCTGCTCATTCTTCATTAGTGGCTCTGCATGTGGTGTTTCATCAAAAAAAAAAAAAAAAAATCATCTCCTGCGTGTGATTGTTAATCGACGAGTGAAGCGATTACTGCTCCCTGGCAAGTGCTGCAAAGTCAGACAGGAGCAACTAAAGTATCCTTCTACTTTCTGCTGCTCTCCTCTTGTGTGTGAATGTGAATTGAGTGAGTGGGTGGGTGGGTGGTGAAGTTCATGTATGTGTGTGTGTGTGTGTGTGTGTGTGTGTGTGTGTGTGTGTGTGTGTGTGTGTGTGTGTGTGTGTGTGTGTGTGTGTGTGTGTGTCTGCAAGTAAGGTGCTATGAGTATCTGGCAGTGAAAACTGGATATGAAGACAAGCAGAAAGGAGGAGGATGAGGAGGAGGAACGTCCACGCAGTCAGTGTTACCGGCGCCTTGGTGGGCGGCGGCAAGTGGTCATCTTCGCTGTCTGATTTCCCCGACGTGCTGCTCTCCTCGTCTTCGTCCGTGCTGTCATCTAACACCTTGATCTCGTCCTCCTGGACCGGGGGCGTGTGCTGGTTCTCTTCTACCGCGCCACTGGGAGCTGTAACGAGGAGAGCAAAGGCCTGAGTCGGAGGAAAATAAAAAGACAAACGTCGCGCCCTGTTATCGCAGCAGGAAGTGCAAAAAAGAAATTAAGAGTTGCAAAAGTTTCTCTCTGATGGGTGGTGGGGGGGTGCTATCTGAGTTTAGTTCATTCTAAGGACAATACAGTGGAAGCCCCAATGCAGAACTAAATCTTCCATGGCACCGGATGACTTGCAAGTCATTGCATCAAACTTGTTTTCAATAACATTTTAACATTCTTAACTGTCACACAAGTAGAGGTGCAACAGTTAATCAACAGCTATGGTTAAACGATTATCAAATGAATTGATTTTCTTTTGTGTTGAATCAAAATGAAAACTGTTCGTTTGCAAAACAATAAACATGTTTCTGTATTGTTGTGTATATGACGGACCAAACCAGCACAAAATCAAAGTTTATGTTTGTGCATTTTCTGGAGTGTCATTTGGAAATAATGTTGTGTTTTTTAACAAAGAGGTGGAATATCTTTTTATCTGATTAATTGAAAATTGGCGGATTAATGGATGATTCAAATAATCGTTAGCGGCAGCCGTATAAACAAGTATAAATAAGAACCACCGTAAAACCCATCCCTTGTAACCCCGCCCTTCAAGGAAAAAAAACGAAAACACTCTCTAACAGTCCCAAACCTATTAGCTCCTCCTCTTCTTCCTCCTCCTCCTCCTTCTCTTCGTTGGGCAGAAAGCTGGCGACGGGAATGACAACGTGGCCTTGGCCAATGGCGCTGGCAACTACCGTCTCTTGCTCCAAGATTGACAGACGTATCTTGACATAACGGCTGGATGTCTGAAAGTGAACAGTGCCGACGAGAGGCACGGTCACCTTCAAAGTATAACTGCAGGGAGAGAAAAAAAAAATTAATTACAATCACAACTGCCATTCAGGTATCATGAGCAACACATTGGTTACATTTACAGGTCGGCTAATCATGTTAAGAGTTGCAGGAGGACTACTGTCGGTGTTTCTTGGTCTTACCCACATATAATATTGTTATTGTTGGGAATGTAATAATCCTGGAATTCCTGCACGGCAAACGTGTTGAGCGGAGGCACGTGGGACAATTTCGGGAGAGGTTCTCGGGTGGCAGTCAAGCGCAAGGTCCACTTGGCGTTAGCGGGTGGCGATTCAGGTGTGACGACCTCGGCGACAAACGTGTAACCCAGCTGCAGTGGGAGGTGCAAAAAAAAAGATTTGTCAATTGTTTTTGTCGTGCAAGAGCAAGGTCTTATCACTGCGACATTTATCACAGTTGTAAAAGTAAAAAGTACTGCACTTGAAAATTTGGTCTCTGGAGAACACAACTCGTGAAGTAATAATCAAACCTCATTGGGTTGATAAAGAAGGGGCGGGACTCTTGTGATGAGCTTGCTCAGCTCTTCTCCGGTGTCGTTATTAATGACGTGCAGGCGAGAATACGAGACCGGACTGTAGACCTTTGGCAACAGTAACGTCTCCTTCGTAAAAAAGAACACCTCTCTTCACACGCATACAACATGGAGAAAATGAGCAATTCAATTCAGAAGCAATCATGGAGACTCAGAGATGGGAAAAAGAGCGGTCGCATTGACAAATTTGTCCAACCTGAAGACCAAGATCCAGGAGTTGGCTTTGTCCGGGAGATTGACGGAGTAGTCGGTGAAGACGACTTTGGTCCATTCATCCATCTGACACGGGTAGATTATGGTTTCCCTGTCGGAGAGCTCAAACATGTACCTGTGCAGAAGGGAAACGATATTTTAGGACACATCAAAAGTCAACCGTTTTCTGCAGCGCTTGTCCTCATTTTGGCCGCAGAGCGGAGCTGGAGCCGATCCCAGTTGACTTTGGGCAAAAGGCGTGTGACACCATGGACCGAAATAGAGTAAGAAGCTCTGGCCTGGCAACACAGTACAAACAGCAGCAAGAAAGCGAAAACAATAAGAAGAAAAAAATGAAGGACTATGCATCACAAAGGGACCCTCAACTATGCACTGTGTTCTCTCTTTCTCCACTGCGGGGTTATTTTCATAAATTATTGACCAACTTTAAAGTGATGACACTTTGCTGAAAAGTGAAGGTTTTGTGAATGCGACGATTCCACCTGCCTCGAGCAACGTGATTCGTGTTAAAATATGATTCGGTGTTCCCTCGCTACTTTGTGGTTCGGATATCACGGATTCACCCTATCGCTGATTTTCGTTTGTGACCATAACTTCATGTATTCCAATTTTTGCCATGTTTTCTTCCTATTTTTCTTCCTTGTAAGTCGGACCAGTCTAAAATTTTTTTAAGGGAAATTTCAGCCATAAAAATTGAGAGAACACGATATTATTAAGAGAGTCTTCATTGGCAAAGTGTGAAAGTGAATGGAAATGCTCATTTAGGTCATGGCGCCTCTCGCCCAAAGTAAGGTAGGCTCCAGCTAATGACAAAAAAGCACCACTGAAAATGAACGAGCCTGTTTAGTTGACGGGAGACAGCTTGAGTCAGAAAAGCATTAATACTATCTCGAGTCCCTCTGGAGGAAATAAAACGTCCTGCATTATGAAACAAATCAAAAGAACGGGATTACGTCTCTGCTTGGAGATTCCACTCTAATCATAAAAGTTGAACCACGCAATGTCCACAACCACCGTGCGCGGATGAAGCGGGGCCCTTAGCGCTCACGCACAAACACACTTCCCCAGGCGGTGGGTCATACGGCAGACGCTGCGAGCGCGTTGGAACGACGTAAGGATAAACAGCAGATGGTACCGCTGGGAAAAAAGATGGAACACAATGTGGAAAATGCTCCCCGCCTGGCAGCCGCAACCAGAAGAGGGAGCCAATTCCGGGCATGTGGCAGAGCAGAGGAGCTCCAAAGGATGAAAGGATATCAAATAGGGCTGCGATGTTTTAATAGGCTCGCTGCTGGTTTGAAGGCATAACGTCTGTGACTAAGATGTGAAAGCTTGAGAGACGAAAAAAAAAAAAAAAAGTGTAACCTTCATTTACCCGAGCAGGGAGGCAGCGTGTTTGTCAAAGTCACATTCCACCTTTGACCACATGTCTGAAAGCACTGCGGACGCACGGATGCTCTCCTTGGTGCCTGCACGACATGGGTAGCGCATCAACACAGGCAAAGTAGCATTAAAGATGAAAGACAATGCACATTGCCAATACATGAAACATTTATTGGGGTTGACCTACTTTTGAGTGGAAAGCCTGTTTTGCCTCGCCGGGTGAGGGGAAATCGCAGCCTATTCCTACTGTACCTCCATGGAGCGAGCACAACTGTGTCGACATTGTGTTGCACTTGCACAGGTGTCACATTGCTAACAAGCGGGCGGTCTGCTTCTTTCAAATGGCCGCCTCTCTGAAAGTGATACATCGGGGCCAAGGCAGGCCACTGAGAGATGAAGACCTACTATATTTATCACCAAGGGGAGGCTAGAGACAGACGGGAAGAGCGAATGCGGAGGAAAAAAAAAAAACATGGGGCAGGGGGAAAAAAAAAAGAAGCCTGCATGTCAACCAAAAGAGTTGTTGCCGCAGCAGAAAAGCCTGATTGCTTCTCCTAATTAAGACATTATCAATTTAAGTGGCAGCCTTACAGCGGCATGCTTGACCAATGAATATGCTGTACAACAATTTGGAGAGAAGTACAGCAATGTCGCCTCCCCCCCTCAAAAAAAAAAAAAATTGCCCAAGTGAGCATCATAAGCAGGGGTGGGCAAAAATATGGCCTGTGGGCCAAATATGGCCTGCTCTGTTCCTTAACCTGGCCCACCGAACATGTAAAACTTCAAATTTATGAATTCAAATGATTAATTTTTCAACTCGGCGTTCTCAATAAATAAGTACAACATGAAAAAAAAAAAAACTTAGCTCTCCAAGTACTTACCACCACCATGACTCATCAAAAATCAATAAATCATATTTTCCATTTTTTATGTGTACTGCACATAGAAGTTGACACATAGAAGTTGACAAATGTTCTCAGACAAACATCTAAAAGATGAAAAGCACATCTATAAAAATCGTAAAGAAAACTAGAACCTAGCCTCCAGCCCACCGTGAACCACTGCAGGGATGCGTGGCGTGCATGTGTTTGTCTTTGAGCGTGTTGATGTCTATGTATCAGCACAGTGGCGACCCGTGGCATGTCAGAAAGTATTAGAAAGAATGGCAGTCTCATCCTCTGCTCAGAGGCTCAATACATGCCACCGGGCTCAATCTAACTGTGACCAGAGGAAGCAGACGGTGCCTAGCGCATGCTTTTATGTGTTTGGACAGCGCGACGGACTCTCCTCATGAAGACAGATGTGTTGCTGCGCTGCTGCTTGCTCAGCATTTCCAAGGAGAAACTCGCCAGACTGTAACTGCCCCAAGAATAGTACTTGGGAAAAAAGGACCTTGATATTGAAATTGAAATGTGAATTTACCTGCTTTGGAGGAATTGCAGACCATTCGCACCAAGAATCCCTTGAAGGCAGCCTGCAGGACAGTCGCTGCCTTGACCTCCTCCTCTGTCGGCTGCCTGTCAATCCACGTTTCCGGAGGCTTTAACTCCTGACGCGCTTTTAGGGAATAGCGATGCAAGAACAACAAGGGGAAAATGAATGCTTTGACTCCAACGAAACGGTTAATACAGTATTTTCAGGACCACGTTCAACAATATATGCCAGTCAAGGCCTCCCCCTCGAATAAATGCATAATGTACTTGAATAAACAAATGCCTATCACCATTAAATGAGAAAGTGCTGCTTTGTAGCATCAGCTGTCTGTTCTCACAGTGAATAGTCACCATATAGCAACACAATCCAATATTATACAACGCTAATGCCTTGTGCCGAGTGCGCATTATCGTCAAATGAACACACAAGCATACAGAAAATGACATGTTACATGCAGGGGAGTGCGGTCTGCGTGCCCTAGCCAGCAGTGAAGGGTCAGCAGTCAGGGCCAGTACGGCAAAGCGCTCCTGAGGGGTCATTTCCCTGCCAAGGGCATCACACAGCATATGATAGACAGCCAAGCTGAACACCTGAGGAGGGCCCCAGCATACATACGTTCACATCAGAGGAGAGATGATTTCTATGAACGGGAAGAAAAAGTCGACACATCCAAACCTTTTGGACCTGCCAGTTTTCCAGCTGGGTTTGTTTGGGACTGTAAGCTTCTTCCAGGCTGTGTCTTATGTGAGGCTTTTGGCCATGCCGGTCGTGGAAGGAAGCAACCACTTTGGACAGGGCACGCATGATAACCTTTGCTTTCTCACTGAAACGAAGACTTTCCTAGGAAAAAAATAATAAAACATTACGGAGAGTTAATATTCACTGCCATTGATGGGTTGAGAAGTTCAAAGCTACATTGCTTGACCATGGGCTGGCACTGTATGGGTTTTAACGAGCACTTATTTTGGAAATGTTGCTTGAATAGAAATTGTTGTCGGGTCTACGGAATGCCTGCTGACCCACAAGTGTGAATTAAATTGAACCACAAGTTAAAAGTTTGATCATCCGTCTTTGTCCGATGATGAGTTTCTGAGCTGTTGTGCAACAGTGGGGCAAGTTTCACTCCCCAAGCGATGATCATCTAGGCTGGGTGAAGATCCCGAGCCCGAACACTGCAACGCAATTTTTGATTCTTGGCCTATTCTGACGAAAGCATGTCACTTTCTCCCTGATAACATTAGCTGTTATTTTCCTCACATTAAAAGAGTGAACCGGTTGAAGTTACAGACCCGATATCTTTTCAAATGCTGCCGGCAAAGGGATTCGTAGTCTGAGCGTATTTCATTGAACTATGGGTTCTTTTTATTGTGTACTTTTGTGATAGATTCAAGGGCAAATCGGTGAGTGTGAAGAGGTAAAGGCAAGACAGTACATAAATACATAACCTTCGCATTATAAATGGATCTATCCTGACATTCATTACTTGTGTGAAAACTCTCCATCTTCACGCATTACAATCACTGAATAAGCAGTCTTGTAATGTCATGGAATAAAAATAATTAGTTACTTTAGTAGATTTTCATACATCTTCGCCATTTATTTTCCTGGCAACTTTTATTTTTTTCCGGGGGAGGTAATGAGAACAAGCTTGCGTGATTCACCTTGGTACAGAGCGACATGATGGCATCCTCCTCCCCAAAGGAGAAAGGTGTTTTGCTGCACAGGTGCACATGGTAGCCCAGCTCGGCGTACGTGTGGAAGGACAAAACATGACGCCTGAAGGTGGGAGAGGAAGCATGCAATCGTGATTCGTTGTAAAACTTTTTTTTTTAGCATGAACCCCCCTCGGCAGATTTCACGGTTCTTCCTCTGGTCTTTCCGAACTCTGACACAAACAAATGAACCAGAACATTCTGTCGCATGTGAAAGGCTGCTCAGTGCAACACTAAAAACGCTGAATGGCGTAACAGTTAATGGCTAACATGGAAATTCCCAGGGAAGCTTACCAACAAGCTTGTTCCTAATTGCCGCAGAGCAAATTGGTTTTATGGGTTGTAACAGTTTGAATGATGTCTTTTTGCCTAGGGAAAATTGTGGGAAAAAAAGAGATTGCCAGAATGAACCGTGTTCCAATTTGGAGGTTTCACAGTGATTTGAAACATGTCATGATAGGGACCGCGTCCCAGTCGAAGAAGCAGCAGCCTGATGTGCTCTCCGAAGCACCGAGCTGAGTTCATCGTCTGGTCAGACCTAAGGAAAAGTAGAACTCCCATTTCCACGGCTCCATTAGCGTTACATAATTCAGCAATCGCAGACTAACTCGACGGATGAGCACCAGCAGGCGCTCGGTGGAATAAACACCATCTAAAAGTGAAATGATCCCAGATGAAGGGAAAGACTTTGGTTGAGGGAATAAAACAGAAAAAAAAATTCTAAGAGACAGGTGGAGGTAAGCCTTGATTTTTTTTTTTTTTTTTTTTCCCTGAACGATCAAGGCAGGACAGCATGTCTGAATGACAAATAAACTAATTGGAACATTGTGAAGCACATACAAATGAGCTGCTTTGAATGAACACAAATAAGCACGCAGTGTGTGCTACGGGCAGATGGACGCAATGAAAAGAGAGCCTAATACATGTGAATGCAGCGCCCCGCTCCATAAACTAGACCTTCTGCTCATGGTCGAGGCAGAATCCATTAGATCGAGACGAGGACTATTGTCTTTTGCTACTGCCTACATCATCGACAGTAGGCAGACATTCATCGGTTGGAATGAATAAAGGCTAAAATATTTCCTTTTCTGTTTTTTTTTTTTTAACCCCCATGAAAAGCTTCCCATCGTAATCTGTAAAGAAAAGCCATACATTCAAGTAACAGGATCACACCACTTGGAATTATGGACCTAAATTTAGCAGCCTCGTCACGCTGAGCTAATTTGAGATTATTATATGAAAGCATGAGCGTGGAAAAGCAACGCTAAAAGGAGAATTGTGGTTTGTATAGATGAGGTTACAAGCATGTTAGGTTCATTGATGACTACGTTGCCCATTGGTGTGAATGCTTATTTGTGGAGACTCCAGCGAAGAGTGCTCATGACCTCAATACTTCTTTTATTTATTTTTGTGTGTCGTCTGGGCCCAGGTGGAGAGTTTGAACGCAGACTATGTCCTTACCCTTCGGGTAGATTCAGCACGGTGGCTTTGGAGCAGTTGGTCTCGATGGTGACTACGGGCGGCTGACACCGTCTGCTCTTCCAGTGGAACGGGGCAGCCTGGAGAAGGGCGGGGCAGCGAGTTGCTGAAATGTCATTAGCTGAGAGGGGCGAAAAGGGTGGAGTCGACACACGCACACAGATGCAGAGATGGAAAACTTTCACTTAGCATCCACATTGATCGATTCGGCAGTGCCTTGAAATATTCTGTTCTCGTCAAATGAATGAAAATGCCATTAATCTCTTCCAGCCTCCCCCTTCCCCCAAAATAAAATGACCCTCTTGCGGGTGTGCTCACCTTGGTCAGTTGCCGGAGGCACAGATAAACTGGTCATTGGGACGTCTAAACTCCTCTTAGCTCATCAGTACGGCACTAATGTTAACAGTTCTTCCTAGATAATAAAGACTATATGACTGTGAGTACTATTATGCTTGTCTTTCTACGTGTGCCATTCGACCATTTGCATTCAAACCACTTAATGTGAAGTAGCTCGCAAACTGAAATGCTATGCGTCGTTGCGGACACATTAGGTGTGTTTGTTTTATGTTTGTTTGCCAGTGAAATTGAGCTGGGAGTGGCAGTAAACAGCGAGGTGAGTTCACTGCGACCTTACAGAGCCTGTCAAAACAACAACAAAATTGCCTCGAAAAACTCAAGTCGAGTTAAGACGTATCTCAAGGTACCACTGAGTATTCAAATGAAGGCTGTGACCGTTAAAATATATTTGTATGTGGGTCACATGCACACGTGACTTCTTACTAGTGTCTATTCCTCCCCAGCGCAGCAGGCCAGAGAAACTGATGAGGATCTGGGAAGGCTGCAGGCTGTCCACGCACAAGTAGTACGTCCCCCGCGCATAGGAGCACTAAGACAGACACACACATAAGCACACGCGGGGCAACTTATCAGTCGAAAGGCAGACAAGGAGGAGAAAAGAAGAAGTGGAAGCCACGGGGAGGGGATGATAGTTCAACTGATAGAGGCTTGGCTTCATGGAGGAGAGTGGAGTTAAGTCAGGCGGGATAGACAAAACAAAAGGAAAATACAAGCAGGGGGGCAGCAACAACGGTGATAAAGGAGACAAGGGTGGTAGTGGTGGTGGTCTTGACGTGTTGGGAAAGACAAGCAGAATCGTCCCTATCCCGGCAGATATGCGAACACTCCTCCACAAACAACTTGAGAGTCTACTTACAACACCATAAGATGTGGCAGAGAAGGCAATCGGGGACAAGTGCTGATTTAAATGTGGCGCTACATATTAGCTTTGTGTCTAAAAGTTTGGACTGTCCATTTTGCCATCAAGCGTTTTAATCCAACTACTTCCCATATATAACAACACAGTTTAATGGAAGACACTAAGTTGTCCATAGGTGTGAATGTGAGTGTGAATTGGAGACGGGTTATGGAAAATTGCTGCATCATCATCATCATCATCATCATCATCCATAACATTACAAGGTGTGTACCTTAAGAAGAGACTTCTGGGCTTGGTGCGGGTACGTTTCCGAGTTATGGAACACCAACAAACGACTGAGTGGGGGGGGGAGCTTCTTTTTAACCATGACAACTGGCGAACAGATTTCGAGCTAACGGCACAGTTGCCTTATTGAAACAATTCACAGCAACCTTGGAGAAGGAAATCAGCCCAATGTGATTTTGATGTCACACCTCTGACAACTCAAGACAACAAAAGCCATTCCCCTGAGAGATAGTCATAGCCACTCATGGTCAAATCCTGATCTTAAACACAGTGAGCAGAATTGGCCTAGCTCCCACGTAATGGCATCCTTACTCCCACTCACCCACTCCCACTTTAACTCACCGACAATATGCGCACCGACACACACCCCATCCAATGAGATGCACGCACATACGACACACGGGCGATGCAGTCTCTGATGCTAAACTCAAGACAACAAAAGCCATTCCCCTGAGAGACTCATAGCCACTCATGGTCAAATCCTGATCTTAAACACAGTGAGCAGAATTGGCCTAGCTCCCACGTAATGGCATCCTTACTCCCACTCACCCACTCCCACTTTAACTCACCGACAATATGCGCACCGACACACACCCCATCCAATGAGATGCACGCACATACGACACACGGGCGATGCAGTCTCTGATGCTGAGGAATGGTTGCCCGTTCACTCAAACCTGCAGGTGTTACTAAGCAACTGAATGAGGGCAGAGTAAACTGGCCGGCTGTCTAAAGGCACCATTTCAGCGCAGTCTCCTTGCAAGTGTCTTGGCCAACTAAAGGAGGCGTGCAGAGGAAAGATGGATGCGGTGAAAAGTGGGTGATTCCAGTCCAGGGCAAAAATCGTGGAACCTAAAAAATGTGAACTGCATACTTGCTTACAATAGGGTGAGTTGAGGTTTGGGTGTTCAACGTGACGCTACTTTTGTGGCTTGTTGGCATTTCCCTTGACAGAGTGGCATTATTCAATGAAGGGTATTTGATTTCATCAACCCAGTACGACGAACCATTTTGACTCCAGAGAGGAGAAACTTCATGAGGACTTCCGCCAGATTCTACTGGAATGAGCATTCAATGATCTGATTTAAGTCGTCAAAATTAAGAATAGACTGATCATCGCCAGGGCCGATTATCGGCACCGATACTTTCCGTTGTGACAAATATCAGCATGCTTAACCTTGTAACCACAGGCATACCGTTGTAAAACCTATTTTGTTTTGTGTTTGTTTAGTTTTTTTTTTTCTCAGAAATCAATTTGGGCCCTATTTAATTGCAAAGCGGCAGCTCTTTACCAATGGAGACAACGTCATCGTCCTTCTTCTTGTTGTCCTCTGCGGGAACCTGAAGGGACAGAGTGAGCGAGAGTGAGTGAGAGTGAGGAGTGAGCAGTTGAGTTGCACAAGCATCCACAAGCACACCCCAGAGACGCGTCACAAACTACTCCGGTGACTTCCGTGACAGCTGCGGCGGTGCGCCGTCCCCAATGATCACCACAGGACAGCAGACAGGGTTTAATGTGACAAGAGCCGCTCCTCCCATGCTGCTGCTCGACAACACCACCAGGGAATCGCGCTGCTAATTTACTCTGACTGTCACTAACAGATGAGGAGTTATTATGTCGTTGTTTAGCATGTTAATTCTGTTCAAGGGGGGTGGGGGGGGATTACTCAACCGCTCCAATGCCGTGTTCGTTTGCCCGACAAATAATTCCATTTTCCTAATTAGTCATTAGCAAATTCCGTCATATTGTGTCTGAGCGAGCTAGGAAATTGGAAAGCACACGAGCGCCTTGTGATACAAGGGACCCGACCGACTTGGCAGTTTTGAGATACAAGATCTCATCCGGATGTTTTTTTTTTTTTTTTTTCCCTTTGACTTGCGAACCTAAACTTGAACTTCAGTGCTGTACTGTGGCAGTGAACTCAGTTCTCTCACTTCACAATAAACAACTTTTTGGGGGGGGCGAACAATTAATCCAAAAAGAGGCTTCAAGTTGTTTAAATGGCACTCTCAGTTTGTTTACTGTCAAACTAAACATAAAACAAGTTGTGTATTTACAACTGTGTATTTACTACCAATCAATGCTGCCTTAAGAATGACACGCTAGCTTAATGCACACGTAGAATGGAAAATGCCATCGCCATGAATCCTTTTGACCCTTTTAGAACCCGTGAGGCGATGGCTGTTTGAAGACAATGCAATGCCGTTGTGTCAAAATTCAATTTCAGAAGCTGCTGTGATTCCGGAAGATGTCCCCAACGCTTCATCTGAATTGTTCCTCTTTCAGAAGCACAGAGTAGCAATCCAAGTGGAAGTCCAACAGCTTATTCGGCTCTTGACGACAACTCAACCTTCCTGGGCAAGACTCTGATGACTCAGAACGAGTGTGTGCACATTGGCGCGTGCGCTTGTGTTTGTGTGAGTCACCCCTTATTTGAATAAGCGGGGTGGGGGAGTAACTCAGAAAGAAAAGAAGCCCCGTGATTAGGAGGCACACTTAACTTCCTCTCCGGCACATGCTTCGATGTAAAACAAATTCCATGTCACGCAAGTATGAAATGAAAGCAGTCACGACGAAAGCAATGTGAAACATACCACACGAAACAAACATCTGGCTAGCAATCCACAGTACGTCTTCACTCAGTGTTTCTTTCTGTCAAAGACCGCAAACAGACGCATGGAAGCAGTCAGAGAAGTTCCAAATCTAGTTCTTTGTTCACAAAATGTCGCTCTATACCAGCACTGGCTCATAAAACTTAGAAAGCGTCTTAAATTGTGGCATTAGACTTTTGAGGTGCCGCTGTCTAAATCAAAACAAACATACTCTTCGCTCACAGACTACTGGTCTTTCGTGAGAAATCTCAAATGCAAGACTCCTGAGTTTTTTAATCTGCTGCCTCCTGATTAGAAAGCTATTTTTTATGACCAAATCACAGTCCTGGATGGAAAACCGGAGGAGAGACTATTTCTTTAATCCAGACTTCCTGGAGCTTTATTTGACAAAGTCAGCAGAGTTAAGTCGTCTTCTCCCTGAGTGACTTCGTCTGTAAGTTCTATTTTTCCTCCTCTTTGCTGACGTTTTCCAATTCTTGAATGAAATGAGTAAAGCAAACTCAAATCTTTACCGATTTGGATTGGACCTCAAAGGCCCGTCTTGGAAATGGAACAGCACAGAAGACCTTCGGTGATTAACCACATTCCGAGAATAGTCGGGGTTAAGGCGGCCTGCTTGCATAAGGGGCCTAATTCTTTCAAGCACATTAAAGAGGGAGGAAAAGAACTATTGGGGGGGATATTAGGCGCGTCATGTGACACAACCATCTTTTCTTTTTCTAATCCTGGTGGGGGGGGGGGGCTGAGCGCAGAAGATGTTGATTCTTTTGGCAAGAGTTGACAGAAACAGAGGGAGGGGGTCAAAGCGGGCAAAAAAAAAAAGATGCCTTCTCACATTGTCGACAGCGGATGCCTGATCCGCCATGTGCATGGTGGACCGCGCACAACGCGCGCACACACTAAACGACAGCTTGTGCCCATGCTGCCCTGGTGTAACCTCGCTATCACTGGTCCCAGTTTCACAAGAGAGCGATTCATCTCAACTATCTAACTGTATGCTGAGAGTGATGTGTTACAATCACCCCCCCCCCATTGTCGACAGCGGATGCCTGATCCGCCATGTGCATGGTGGACCGCGCACAACGCGCGCACACACTAAACGACAGCTTGTGCCCATGCTGCCCTGGTGTAACCTCGCTATCACTGGTCCCAGTTTCACAAGAGAGCGATTCATCTCAACTATCTAACTGTATGCTGAGAGTGATGTGTTACAATCACCCCCCCCCCCAGCCC
>NW_017804968.1:411673-448384 GCF_001891065.2 Hippocampus comes
GCCTCTGGTCACTAGTGGCCTGGCTGGGGGACAACAGAAGGGACTTTGAGACTGGGGGATGGCTGCCTTGCTGTCACTGACAGAGAAAGCAGACATGATGGGCTGCGCATGGATGCGAGGGCAAGAATTGACTTGTGAGGCCTCAAAACTAAAGATGAAAAATAAACTGTATGACATCACTTGTGAGCATCTAAACGAGGATTAAAGCCATGTGGGTAGTTTGATTTTGTGGATGCTGTATTCCAGTAATCATCGCGAATGGCATCGAGTAATTCATGCCCCCCGCCCCTCAAAATATAAAGTATTAATCGTTTAAAACGCAAATAGGGCAACCGGTAGAATGAAAAACGAATGTACTAGCAGTGGTGTTGTCCACAGCACAGGAAGCTGGGGGAGAACCGATGACACTTTATCTCAGAGTCTTGCCAATCTTAAATTTAAAAGCCTTTGGGTAGGTGTTAGTAATTTCAGAATATTTAGCGTAGTTTTGTCTAAAACATTTGTTTCCATCAAGTGTAAAAATTAGAAATGGGCGAGTACCGATAAAAAGGTATCAAGCCGATACCAGTCTTATTTAAAAGGTACCAGTAGAGGCTCCCGATACCAGCCACTGATACTGAAGGAAAACAAAATGTGACATTGAGTAAGTCCTCCTGTGCTGTAGGTGGCGCAAGAGTGTGGCGGTTTGACACCTCAACAAATCATCTGTGTCAGAAAGAAAGGGCTCTGCTCACAATTTTTGTGTGAAAAAAAATTTTACAGATCAAAAGTTCGAGAGGTTTCGGTACTTGGTATCGAGCATCCTTAACACGTGCGCGTCTGTTGGCATAAACGATGCCACGCGTGCCCTTGCAGAGAGTGATGAGCGGTACCTCGACTTCCTCGACGACACTCTCCCGGTTAACGTCGCTTTCAGCCGCATCGGGGTCGATGGGCTCGCGGCCTTCGTTCTCCGCTCCCTCAGGGATGGAGTCCAGATGGGGCATGTAGGACAGCTTCTTCGGAACGTTCCACTTGTCCATTCTGACGTAAAGATGCACAGCGTGGGTGTGAACGTCACGCGGCATCGTGACACAAGCGCATCATACGGTCAGACCTTTGTGGCTATGGACTGTGTTGTCTCGAGACGACTCATGTGTCTTGCAACGCTAGCTAAATGAATACAATCGCAGATATGATTCATCCTTCCAAAATATTTGAGAGCACACCCACCGCTGTGCGGGTCGGCTCGGGGGGCTCTTGACACGCTGGTCGATGAAGGGGCTGGCGATGCCGATGAACTCCTCAGGTTCGGACACGGGTATGACTGCGAGAGCGGAAGCGCACGTCACGACCTCGCTTGATCTCATTTCTTGTCTGAATGACGTCAGACATAAGCTCGCCACAAGTCTCACTGTTGAAATATTGTGGCGATCTTCCAACGCTGTATAACCTCCCATGCACATCTCCTCCTGATTTAGAATTTGCTTTGCTCTCTACTCGTTATTTATCTATGACATTCACCTACACCGTATCACAGAATTTCACACAATGGTTTTGATATACGCCTCTGTATGCACATCAGCCCCCTCTCGCCTCGGTTCTCTTTCTCTCCCGCTTACTTTGTGGATCGGCGCTGATCACAGGCTTCTCGCTTTTCTTGCGGAACAGTTTCCATTGCGGCTCAGGCGGAGGCTGGGACGGTAACACCAAGGGGCACGTTCGGGTCTGGGTCAACAGGACGACGTGGCTGTGGCGCAGACAGAGGTTGTAGCGACGGAGAGCTTCAGAGGAGTCGGCCTGTAGAAGGCAAGAAAACGGGGAAGGCGCAGAAATCAAAGAAAATGTCAAAATTAACAAGAAAGACAATAAAATGCAACTTCAAGTGAAATTTACAAGGAATAATATAACAAAATCATGAAAAATATGTCAGTACATTTCCAATTTGGGCCGTAATTTTGCGAGAAGAAGATGAAAGTTGAAGTTTAGGTGAAAACATCATTTGATGTCGACGAAGTAACATTTCAAGATGTAATTTTACAAGAATAATAAAAGATGCCATTTTATGTGTGTTTATTTGTGTGCAAAAGGTGACTATTTGATGTAAAAACAAAGTAACAAACAAAATATTTAAGTTTTATGAAAATCAAATAATTTTTAAAAAATTCTCAAAATAACACCACATCGAAAAAAAATGTCTCTTTAGGAGCACAATGTCAAAATATTACGAGTGTTATAATTTTATTCAAAATCGAAAAAAGGTTGTAAAATTTGGACAAAAGTCGAAAAAAAAAGTATTTGATGCAATACCACACACAAAAAAAAAAAAAATTGTTGGGATTCCCTTGTGCTGAAAACAAAAAGGTGACTGTGGAATGTGTGTGTGTGTGTGTTTTTTTTTTTTAACAAATATGTTGTACAATACTTTATGTTCCTACTCCAAGACTTTATTCTACTCACACTGTGCTGCAACAGTCGTTTTTTTCCCCCTTTTACTCCATCGTAGTCCTTTGTACTTTTGAACAGATGCAAGCGTCGCAATGTACAATCCCACAAAGCAGCCGCGATTCACAGAGACTCTCCAAATACAGATAACGGCAACATACATACCATTTTTGTGTACACATAGGGGTCGTCATGCAGCTGATTGGGATAGAAGCTGGCGCACACCACCAATTTGGGGCTCCCTGCGAAACAGGTGCGTCAAGTGTCATTTCCCCAAAAGGTCATTAAGAACGCGCTCCGTAAGACATGAGCGAAAAAAGAAAGTGGCGCTTGTGCACCGTGTTTGTGACCTGACCTTTGTCCGTGTCCCGATGGCTCCTGTGTTCACTGAGGGCCAAACTCCACCTCAATTGTGCGCGACTCTTCTTGGGCTGCATTTTAGGGGATTTGTGGATGAATTCCGGGATGCTGCCTTGTAAGAAATCCCACGTTTTTCGACGGCACACGTAGCTGGAAGGAGGTTCAAGAAACAGTCGTGTGTGTGCTTTTTTTGGTTTTGTTTTGTTACTGTGACGTATTGCAAGTTCTTTGCCCACAATAATAAGCAAGACTTAATTATATGGAGCGGTACACCGGACACATGAAACTCTTACTTTATCGGACTGAATTCCGGGATCCAGCCGGTAAGATGGTGGATGAAGTTGAACTCTCCAATCTCATCGGAGAGCTGCGCCATTTTACTGAGAGGGAAAAACAAATTACAGGCGCAACAATAGGAAATGATGACATAAATACAAATGATCATTACCATCCATGAACAAGGCCATTTTAAAGGAACCTTGCTTTGTGCTGATGAGGAGTCTTGAATATTGAAAAGGGTGGTGCCCTGGGATACGAATTTAATTAATTATATCTGACTTGGGCCACACCATGTAGTGATTGTTTCTCAAGCTTGTGCCCGCGACTCATAATTTTAAAAATACAAGAAATAAAAAGGTGGCCGCTCGACGACTTGTATCTTGAAGAAAAGGGGGAAAAAAAAAGAAAAGGTCGGCCAGGCTTTATTCTGTAAATGACGATTGCTTGAGGAAGACTGGCTGTGTCAGTGCCTTCCAAAAAAATAAATAAATGAATAAATAAAATCAATAAAATACAATAAATTTAAAAAAAAAGAAAATTGAGCAATTGTCCAAAATTGCCGCATCAAGGACATAACAGACGATCCAAAATGTTTTATCTCGGCAAAGAGGAGTATCTCGGCATATCAGTCAAAGAAGTTGCCACACAATGACGACGAAGCCACAGAAAATCCACTCTCACACCATGACTCACATTATTCATCTGGTTAAATCCAAAAATGTCTTTTATCAACATCCGAGCACTTTCAGAACTTTCAAGCGCTCTTGTGGATCACCGTGTTTGACAGTGAGTATGTGTCAGCAGAAACAGATGGCCCAATAAGCTCTAATTGGCCCACTTGGGAATCGCGGTGTTTGGTCCACAGTCATGGCACTCAAGGAAATGAATCCTCAACAGAAGTTCACCAACTCAGCTTAAAAATACACCTTTGCCCAGGAGACCAAAAAAAAAAAAAAAAACTACACTACTGTGACTTATGAATGCTACGGTGGGGAGGGGCGATTGTCCTGTGTCCTTTGTTTCCTGTTTCAGATGAAAGATTAATTCGTCGGTCAACCTTCAGTGGACAACGGAACACGCACTTTTCTACACACGCCACGGTGCTACATCAGTGACATGCCAGTAAGTTTGACACAGGAATGAGGTCAAACCAAGGTCTGGATTGAGTCAGCAAAATATGGCTGCAGGAGTTTAAAGCACTTCACTTTTTAATTGCTTGCCAACAAATAAATGGGTCTCGTGGTTGAAATTAAACCACCGGGTAAATCTAAATCTAAAACACAGTCAATGCGTGGTGTCGATGCGGTGGCTGTTGGGGGGGGGGAAGGGGTATTTGTGCTCTCGTTGTGTTCACTGCATGCACCACAAATATGGATCTGCGCACTAACTGACGACGTGCAACACAGCAGAATACATGAATAAATCAACATTTTTAAACAGTTTCTTTGAACCACTTGGGACTCTGTACTGGTCATTTGCATCCAACTCACTCCGTTTTGTTCAGCGACTGTATTTTAATGCGAATGTAATGAAACTCGCGATGGGTGGGGACTTTTGTCTGATTTTGTCATTTTACAACACTAAATATCAATAAAATGCTGTTTACATCAAATTCGACCTTTTGGCTCCATCGTGGCCATTTTCGAACAGCCCATTATTATTATTTTTTGTCTTGCTGTTTACTGGACTGAATCGTACCTGCAATACGGTTAAAAAGGGGTTTTGTGTTGCTTCACCGTCCTGGAAAAAAAAAATACTGAAACAATGCCACTCACTTCCTGTTGACATTTTCACTGAGCGGCCTTGTGTTCATAACTTTGACGAGCGCCTTGGCCAACAGCATGGGCCACAGCTCCGCCCGACAGCTGGACGCCGGCAGCAGCAGATTGTGGTCTTTGTCGAACGGCATGGAATCATCCACCGTTATCTTCCTCCAGCAACCCTGAATGCACAGAGGAAAGACTTTTTTTTTTCTTCCCCCAGACTCATTTGTTGGAAACAAACAAGCAGTAAGTTTGTGTCTTAGCACAGTGTGTGTCATCAGGACCTGTCTGGGGCGGCGGAGAACGACACCACATAGAGCGGCGAGCGGTACACACACACACACACACACACACACACGGGCGTTAATAACCTGTTCACAGCTGCACCTGTCCGCCACCGGGCCAGTACGTGATGCGAGTTGATAAAATATGGCTCTCATTCTTGTCAAGCTGCTGCCCCAAGAAAGAGATCAAGGATGGGCAGCTGATAGCTCACGGGACGACAGTTTCCCCTCCCCAAATTATATATTTTTTTAATAACATTTTGAGGATTTTTCTTTGAATCCATCCCAAAAAAAAAAAAAAAAAAAACCACTCATAAACATTGACTATACATTTTCCAATGAGAAATGGGGGGGAAAAAAACAAAGGCTCCAAAATATGAAAAAATATTCAATCAATAAAAACAAGTCTGCGAAAATGCAAATCCGCAGGTGCCAACTACAAACAGAAATATAATTACAAAGACCTTTTCATGATTTATCAGAGAATAGGAAGGAAAGGTGGTATAAACGTCAGGAGATTGGACTTTCCGAAGAGGCCCTGGGTCTTATACTGCCCCATACTAAAATGTGACTAGGCCCAATTTTTTTTTTTTTGTGGATTTGGAATGACATGCATGCCAATAATAAACCCCCAATATTAATAAAATTTTGAGTGAGTTGGAAAAAAATGTACAAAATGAGTTCTTCCAATTCTTGTTCAGCAGTTTTGTGCCATCCTTGAAAGGTAATGCAAGCAAGCCCTTTTCACTGGGGAATTTGTTGTTGTTTTTTTTTTGTTTGTTTGTTTTTTTTTGTACTCAACTCTTTGTTGTTGGGTTAGGATGGTGGCTCTTTTCCACATGCAATGAAAATGTATTAAGAGCAGGTTTTTTACACAGAGGTGTGCATTTTCGTCAGATATAAAATAGCATTTTTGTCCCTCTCGCACTTACTTTGCCCAAACCTAATATCGAATCCAAGCGTACAATTGGACAGAACACTAAATAAAGCCAGTCTGAACTAGTAGTGCCTGTGAAAACTCTCCAGTATCCAGGCCGGAGTTATCCGGGGAGGGTTAAATCGAGGGCAATTGAATTTGGAGTAGTGTGTACTTAACTTCTAAAAGGCTTCTTCTTACTCCAGTGGCCATTGATCCAAAGCTCTCTGACAAGTAGACTTGTAGGAATTGTGAAGAGCGAGCTACCGTATTCATGTTTTTGGTTCTTTGGAGGTCAATGGAGATGATATTTTCACAGCTTCGTTAATTGCATTAGTTTTCCTTTGCTGACTTTCAAGGAGGAATTGAGGGTCCATTTTTTCCGCATGACACTCACCATCCAGAAGAGGCGCACCAGGTATTTCCCGTAGCTGTTGAAGAGCGGCACGTGGCCTTTCCCCGGCTTGCACAGCGAGTAGATGTGCTCCCAAGGTTTCCAGCCGTAATGGTCGGAAACTTCGCGGTGGTGAAAGAGTTTCCAAACGATGTAGATCTCACTGATGATCCACCTCATCAACTTGGGAAGAAGGAGAGAACAATATGCAACGCTATAAACCAGATCCAAAGCTCACAGTGGTGCTCCATTAAGGTCTTGCAGAGTATCCAAGTCTAACTTATTGGTAGTGTAGTTCTTTTTCTGGTTTATGTACTTGACTTAGCAATGACTTAAAAAATTCGTCAAAGCATGATGCTCCCCCATTCCATATTTATGAGAATTGTTAGCTGTTGGCACATAAGAATGATTTGTGGCACACGTCTCGTACCATCTTTAAAAAAAAAACAACAAAAAAAAAACAGGATCCGCTGTTCAAAAATTTGGTTGAAAAAGAAAAAGCACCCAAATCGAGGTGACGGGAATTTTTTCCCCCCGCTAGTTATCATTAATTCCATTGATTTTACATTTTAGTTTGAAAGTTCACGATAACTAAAGCTAAATGAAAAGATTGTTTTGATAGCTTGTGAGTTAATATCAAAATGGATATTGGATACAAGTCACAGTAAAAATTCAGCTTTAATTTGAGCTTTTGTACTTTTTAATATTTTGACTTCTGTGAAATCAGCATTTATTTTATTTATTAACCAAGAATGCAAAATGGCTGAGGAGGCTTTTTTTTTTCTCCTTTTATCATTTTACAGAAATACATCATAATCGGGAAAGGACACAACCATTCGTGTCCATCGTTCTTAGGAAAATCGTACTTCCTGAGTTCACCAGACTATGTTCGGCACCCTTGATATTGAACAACGACTCAAGTCCACGAACCTCACTGTGTAGCAGATGTTGGTTGGAGGACACCAGGTCAAAGCTGTGTGTGTTTTCAATAACTGTGGGCACCTAAAATAAAACACATGGGTGGAAAAACAGTGCGTTGGTACAACACAGAACTTTGCAGCAGTCACAGGTAATCTTTTTAAAGTCGACACCAATGTGTGGCCTATTTAACACTTCCCCGGGGGGGGGGGCGGCTTTTGCTGGTCTAGCCTCACCGTGATACTCCCCTGACTGCCACATCCGCGATGAACATTCTACTCGCACCTTAACAGACTCCAAAGAATGACTAATTCAATATTAACAATTGCATTCGCTGATGGCGTCAGAGATCAACCAAGGGTCATGGGTGGCTCTGTTTCCGCCGCTGGAGATGACCTCAATGAGTCGGCGCTTCCGTCGATAAAACAGGCTTGAGATATCCGAGATGAAGAGAGACGCCATTGCGCGCAAACTGGAGTCGGCGGGAAGCGCTTGCCTTGGGCCTCGGCTTCCCTGTTGGGAGGGATTTAATTAAACTCTATTGACATCAGGAGTGAAAAGGCAGATTGCGATCTGGTAATGACTTATTCAAAGAAAAGAAAAGAAAAAAAAAAAGAAGGCCTCGAAGAATCGCTCACTCCCGCGTGAAGGGATGTGAAAAGTGTCGCAATTAAAACATCATTGTGGAACCATAAAGCCCATGTTTCCTCTCGTCGAGGCTGAGGGAGTTTGTTTGCCCAAGTGCAGAGCGTGCCAGGCGTCTATTTGGGGAAAGAGGAGTAATTTCCATCCATTCATTTTGTACAGCACTTGTCCTCATTAGGCCACATCAGGCGACGCGGCCAAACTCACACTCAAGCGATTGGCATCTGTACCACCTCCATGCAAGGGAAAATCTGCAACCTCTGGTGTTTTGACCAGGAAACAACATTTTGAAGGACCGCATGTACACGTTATGGATTTAAAGTTGGAGTAAATGCAATTTTGTGATCATGTGTTGAGGTTCACCATGCTGACAAGAAACTCTGTCGGACGCCTCCAGTACTGCACGTTCAAAGAAGCCGGAAGACTAATTCTCCCCTCTGGGTCCTCAAAGAAAAGCTGTAATAGGGAAAAAGGAAAATGTAGCGAAGGTCGATTTGTGTTCCGCTTAAGTTTAACAATCGTTTACATTTAAAACAGGAGGCTTCTTTGGATCTTCTGGCACTTTGCCTGAGTCCCATTTCTCCCTGTAGACATCTCCGTCATTCCACTCAGGCCACACGTCATCCAGGCTATCCGTGGAAGCGATGGGTGCCGAACATACTCTGAAATTGGGAGAGGATGCAAGTCAGACGCGCTGCAAGCAGCAGTTGTAGTTTGCTCTAGGCGCTACTCATTGGGTTGGCAAACTTGGTGAGGGAGTGGAATATTTGACAGACACTTGCTACACAAACAGCTCGGGAAATCTATCCATTCATTCGGTTTCATAGCGCTAGTATGAATGAGAGTCTTGGGGAGGCTGCAGCCGAACCCAGCTAACTTTGGGCAGGGAACACATTTGACTGGCCCCTAGCCAATCACATCTAAACTAACAGCCATTCACACGCACACCAAGAGACAATTTAGATTCTTCAATGAGGCTAACGTGCTTGTTTTTAGAATGTAAGTGGAAGTTTTATTATGCGCACCTTCCACACGGGTAGAGAGTGTAGAGTTCTACACCAAACTGCAACTACTATAATAAATAGATGAATTCACACTAAAATACAATATAAAGGGTTTTGGCACCAGTGTGGAATTGCTTTTGTAAAATTAAAAAAAAGAAGTAAACTGTCCTAAATGTTGCAGGAAGCTCATGCTTGTATTGGCAAAAGTGCTAAATCTTCATAATAGTACGAAAACCAACTCACTCTGCCTGCACGTCGGATATTTTGCTGGAAGTGGACTCCTTTTTCTTGAATTGAGCTTTTGACATTGTGTGTCAGGCAAATCCCCCGTCGTCATACGTCCTTCAATGTCGCCTCTCTACCATGCCAAGTTGTTGAGACTCGACATCGCCATCTTCTCAAAAGCAATCGACGAATTCTCGAGCTTCATCGACTATTTAAATACTGGAAAGAAAGTGAACCGAGTGAACTTTTAAAGTTAACACGAGTTTGAATTTTGAGACTCGGCTAGTTTGTGACAGATAGCTAACGGTAACTAAGGGCAACGTGAAGCCAAAGTCGCTTAGCGCGCTGGTCGGATAAAGACACTTTACTGTATATGGACACGTTATTTTGTATTTGTGCCGCTGACATAATGCATAAAACTTGAAACGGGCTTTAAAGTAATAACAGTAGCGTTTTTCTTCTAAATGGCTGGCATGCCACAGGTGCGTAGCGTACCCTCTTCCGGTCTCACGCTGAAATGTTTGGTGTGTTGCCGCGTTCTACGTCTGGTTGCTATGCGGAAGTCTGGCAGCTTTTTACCACGAAAAAACGAGTACAGTAAATGTATTTGTTTTAAAAACGTTTAATATGTATTGCTATGGATAAAAAGTTCCATAAAACTAAAGTTTGCATAAGATATAAAATATGCCAATATTATTCCATTATTTTTTTATAATTAAAATAATAAAAATACTACTACTACGACTAATAATAATAGAATCGATACAATCAATCCCCTCAATTAAAAACGTCTTTCAAACTTAACCTTCAAGTCCGAGCAAAGGAAATCTATGTATAAGAACGGCTCGAAGTTAAAGTTTCATCACCGCAATCACTATCATGATGTAGAAACATCAACACTGCATTTGTATTGTCAATGAATCGACACCTCTGCACAACGCACAATACAATAGATAAATTCAATTTAATCGAGACAGCATGAGAACATTTACCAAGCAGTTAATATACATCGGTAAAACTGTTTATTCTCCTCACCATATTTTCACATGTAAACCTAACGACTCTTCATGCACAATTTACAGGAGATCATGTTTTTTTTTTTAACTCAGACATTAAATAATGGATGAGCACCGAGGCATTTTACCACGCATATCGCAAATCAGATACAGTATATCTTTATCGCCACTTTGAGCTTCCTAAAATAGAGTGTTCCTTCCTAAGTGTTCAAAACAATGTATTATTGAGTAAGATAAAAACAAATCTGTATTTCCTCAAATAACACCGGGGGGATTTTTTATTCAATTGCAGAGGCATTTATTTGAGGAAATACAGCCGAATATGTCAGAACTGCTGTACAAATCACGTTTACAGCTGTACAAACAGCACAGTAACACCGTTAATGCTTAACTATGGCACAGTCGTCAAATCGAATGCAGAACGACAAACAAGAGTGCAAGGGTGTTTTGTTTTTTTGTTTTTTAAGGGGGGAAAAAAGGCGTTATACCCCTTTTGCATACACAGTGGCAAGCACTCAAAAGTGAAGTATCTCACACATAAAAGGCAGCAAGGGTGTGCAGGTTGTCTAACGTAATTATAATAATAAACTAAAAAAAATTGCAACAGCCCCTGCAATTGGCTGCCAACCAGTTCAGGGTTTACAGCGCCTACTACCAAAAGTCAGCTGGGATAGGCTCTAGCACACCCGCATTAAGTGGTTCAGATCATGGATGGAGAGCTGGATACCCCCCAGTCCTTGTCGACAGGTAAAGTCCAGGTCCAACAACAGACCAATCTCAAGTATTTACAGCTTGGGATTAATTCTTAGTGGTGGAATAAAACTGTCAACGAAAACAAACGTAGAGTGGTTTGAAGGTGGATGATAGAGACTGTGAAGATCTATGGAGGCTATCAAGATAACACGTTGCTGTTGGGAAAGCTACTATTCAAAAAAAATATGTATAAAATGAAACCAAGCCTCAGTCCTCCCAAAACATTCCCCGCCCTGGCTTGCACCGAAAGGGGATGACGGCGTCAGGGGCGCGTTTTGTGTCTGTTAGTGTGAACGTATCGAATGTTAGCAGCAGCCCGGCTTGCTCTCCGCCGCCACAGTCTCCTGGTCCAGTCTGATGCGGTCTCCGTTGCTCTCCTCGTACGGCAAGCCCTTGTCGTTTGCCAAGATGTTCTCCACCAGGAATTTGGCCGCCTCGTCCACATTGATGTTGTCCTGGAGGAGGAACAAAGTCAATAGCCATTCGTACGTTTCAATTGTAAAAAAAAAAAAAAAAAGAGAATGACAAGAAAGTCTGAATCACAGCAAGAGTGGGCAATTGTGCGCTGCAAGGTTACTAATGACCATATCACGTTGACAAATGTGAACAATTTATTATTTGTCAAGGAAGCCCCCTGACGTGCCAGACGGCAATATTGTTCCGTTAGTCCAGTGAACATATCTTTCGATGAAGTGATATGTTTGGGCAACAGCTGGCAAATGATTTTAGCAGGCAGCCAGAGGCCATCAGAGACAAAGTGAAAACACACTTTTTTTTTTTTTTTTTTTGTCCTTCACACTGCAAGCCAGAAGCTGTCACACTGTAGATTAAAGAAGTAATGAATATTAATGAGTTTTCCCTGCGCCTGTTCCAGAACTGCGCATCTTTTAAAACAATAAATAAATAAAGAAACACAAACACAAGTCAATTCTTGTTTATGAATGAAAACTTGTGACTCGAGTCCGATCTGATGTTCAAAGCTCACAGTCGTGATCAATGCAAAGCATGTGACTCTGGTCATATGATCAACTTTTTTTTTTTTTTTTGCTTGGGTAAAGCATTACAATCTCCTGACTTGAGTGCTTCGCTCACTTCCCCTCATGACAGGCAGCAGACGGACGTATCGCCATTCCAGTCAAAGCGATTGGTCGCCGTGTCACGCACCAACACGAACTGGCCCGTCACGGCCGCGCTGTACCCGCCTCTGTTCACATGACGTCGAGTTAAGGCTGTGTGAGTGTGTGTGTGTGTGTGTGTGTGTGTGTGTGTGTGTGTGTGTGTGTATGTATATACAAGATGAGGAAGTGGCGGGACACTGAACCATGCATTAAGAAAGTAGCAAACCGTACTGGGTCTTTTATTATACTGTCGTGTAATTTGTTGTGAAATTGCATACTGCTTCCATTTTGTTTTCGATTTGTTTGCATGAAATTGGATGATTTTTTTTTCCCAGCAGCCTATTGTCTTCATCATTTCGTCACATTTCTCTCGCCTCTACTGCTTCCAGTATGTGGATGAGGATTTGAGATTGTTATTTATTTATATACAGGCACTGTATATAAATAAATTATTTATCCAATGAGATTTCTAATTCATCTTGATACAGCCTACGAGCTCACCTGTGATGACATCAGCATTTTTCTGTCCTCTGATTGGCCGATAAGACCAAACACATTCGAGAAGCAAAAAAAAATGTCGATTACACATTAATACGTTTTACAATCAGCATTAGCTAGCTAACTAGCTAGCTAAATATCACAACAACATTGCTGTCTGTGCTCTGGCCACCATTTTATGTGTGGGCTTTGTAATGCATCTGCGGTATAATGAGACACTCCTATAAAGAGCTAACCACCACTAAGCTCGACAAAAGTGGAGAAAAAAAAACATTATGTAGTGGCATAGTTGTGAGAAAAATGATATGGAGAAAAAAATGCTTCCCAAAAAACTAATGCTGTCCATATGGGACGGAAAGAATTTAAACAGACAAACAAGCCCAAGTCTTTTTTTTTTTGTTTTGTTGAAAAAAAAAAAAAGTGCGCAGATCATAAACTCGGTAACCTGTGACATCTTGACCGCAACACTGCAACACAATTATCTCTCAGATGACCTCTAACCCTGTTAGCTGTGTGGACTGCAGCATCCCTCAATCGCTGTCATGTGATATCACAGCAGCCAAGGCAGGCGCAAAACATCTTGAAGTGGTTTGAAAACGCCTGTGTTGAACCAAAGACAGAGCGCAGTCGTAACCACCATGATTGCGCCAGACTGAAAGAAGAAGCAGGGTTGGCTTCCCCTACGGGAGGACTTGTGCTTCCCGTGAGAGGAAGTGCACTCGTTACTTGAAGAACAAAAACAGATTTCAATCTCGCGACAAGATACTTCGAACAGGCCAAAGTATTGAGACTTATGCTCACGGCATCTATAGCAAGTGGTCAGCACAGCTATTTTCTGCCAAAGGTCTCTGATAAAATTGAGGTCGGGGCTCTCAGGTGCTTTCCCACCAAACTCAAGCAAAGTACAAGCATGCCTTTATGGAAATGACACAGTCATAGTTCTGACAGAAGTGAAAGCGTAGAATTGCCTGAAATGGAGTGAGCGTATTCAGTTGTGGGAAAGAGGTGTGCCGATGTATGCCTCACCTTGGCGGATGTCTCGAACCAGCCCAGGAAGCCCGTCTCCTTGCAGAAGTTATCCATGAGCGTCGTGTCTTTGTAACCCTCCTTCTTCTGGTCACACTTGTTGGCCAGCAGTACCGAGGGGATGGGGCTGCCGTTGGCCAGCTTCACCTTGCTGTCTAGGTCGTGCTTCCACTTGGACACGGCCTCGAACGTGGAGCCCCTGGTCACGTCGAAAACCACGAAGGCCCCTACCGCCTCCTTGTAGTACACCCGCGTCATGTTCCCGAACCGCTCCTGACCTGGAATTCAGAGGGATGTTGAGGAACTCCAATAATTGGCTTCAAACCCTCAACAATTTCTCTCCCTTGCCCCCCTCCCCCCAAAAAAAAAAACATGACCCACTTTCCTTCATATGCCAGGGGCCTAATCTGTGCAGAGAAGTAATCTGCCATCATAATAAGTCTTTTCTCTCCTTATGGGCTGTCTGTGAGAACATCTGAGGTGATACAAGAGGGACGCGGCCAAAATGTTAAACAAAAAAACTTTTTTAACACGTAATGGAAATAAATGGTCCTCGACAGCTTTTCCAGGTACACTTTATAAAGGCTGGGCCCAGGGATCGACAATAACTTTTTTTTACTAGCACAATAGGGCGCTAACGTCAACTTTTAAGACCACGAGCAGAAAATTTGAATGACAATTTATGTCATGGAAGTGATGAATCAACTTCCACTTGAGTGTAGGTACTCAGCGGCCATGCCGGCGAGTGGTTAAAGTGGTGTGACGCAGAACAGGGTGTTTGGGAGTGAATCCACTGTGGGGCCTTAAAGGCCTGATGCTAATTGCTCATAATTGGCAGGCTAATTTTAGCTCACGTAACCCCAGGTGAATGCACAAGAGACACGACACAGTGGCGTAAAGAGCTGATGGTTTTCCATTTCCAGATCTCATACACTAAATGGACAGAACGTCCAATAATTCTTTTGAATTAATGCACCAAATCCGTATATTTTCTTGAAGAAAGCATAGCATTCGAAAACCAGCAGTAACTAAATGCGGGTGACCTCAATGGTTACCCACTTTGATTTTGTGACACGCGCAGTCGTTCACAACTCGATCAATATCAGAGCGAGGCCGTCAGCCAGTCGGAGTGGTCCTCCTCCAGGGTAAACGTCTCTGAAGACTCGCATCGAGTGATTATATCGACACGGTGGCGTACAAGCACAAGTGCCAACCGTTACGGGCTAATGACTTATGTGAGGTATTGACACGGCACAAGTCACAAACGTTTCATCATAATAAAGTACAGGAAGCATGACCACTTGTATGGGTGTTCCCATGACGACGGTTTTATTTCAATAAACAAATGTGTCGATGACGTTCCAACATGTGTGTTGACTTACAAGTTTCATTTGTGCCATGACCAAGCTCTGAATTCAAAATCAGCTAGCTATCGCAAATCTATCGGTTGCTAGCTATCAAGTTAGTTTGTTAGTTGGACAGATAGTTAGACATCTCGCCATCTCATTTTGTTTTAGTTACGTCATTCAGGAGGAAGCCTGTTGGCTACCATTTGGACACACAATTTTTTAAAAAAAGTTTTGTTAACAGTCCAACCAAAGTCTGCGCTCCACCAAGTGCCATTCTAATTTTTAAACAGCCAGTGCGTTGTACCGAATAACTAAAGTTAGACCAGCTAAAAAGCGTTAACGAGTGTCATATGCCACTAACCCAATTAGCACAGGAATGGACTAAAGACAGTGTGAGCGCGTCAGCACTGAGCACACACACTACACACACCACACACACCACATTAGACAACAAATGACACGTATACAGCTGGTCACATGTCGCCAACATCATTAATACTCAACTAACGGGGCCCTTTTATTTTATTTTTAACAGTCCACCCAAAGTCTGCGCTCCACCAAGTGCCATTCTAATTTTTAAACAGCCAGTGCGTTGTACCGAATAACTAAAGTTAGACCAGCTAAAAAGCGTTAACGAGTGTCATATGCCACTAACCCAATTAGCACAGGAATGGACTAAAGACAGTGTGAGCGCGTCAGCACTGAGCACACACACTACACACACCACACACACCACATTAGACAACAAATGACACGTATACAGCTGGTCACATGTCGCCAACATCATTAATACTCAACTAACGGGGCCCTTTTATTTTATTTTTTGTGCGTGGGAGAAAGCGAGACGATGTCATCATTATCCATAGTTGCTCTACGCCGGTACGCGTTGCCACTGAGTGGGTGCGCATGTTGCCATGGAAACTGTCCAAGCTAGACGCAGCAGTATAGCAACAGCAGCAGCAGCAGCGGCGGTGGTAGAAGTACAATGCCTCGGATGCCTTCACGCAATAGTCCAGACATGGGTGGTGCATTTGGTACTCAGACTTTCAGACAGTTAGCACTTGCCTACCTAAAACTCTTGGAGGACATTTGTGAAATCTGATTGGTTAAAGAAAGTCCCATTGCTAAAGCAGTCCTAAGCGCTATTAGCTGGAAAGCTAGATAATTATTAAACTTATCCATACCAGTCTTTTTTTTTCCCCTTTATCTTTCTTTTCGAATCATGAAATAAAAGTCACAATTCCTTTGGAATAAGGCGCAGTCCAGACTTCGATCGTGTTTCTCTCCTAGGGTGAAATTAAAAAGCTGCATGGTATGGGGGGGAGGAAGGATTTCCTCAGCTTGTCAATGCAGAAGGGCAGTGAGAGTTGCCCCTCTGCCGGGAGATGGTGCTGTGCAGCGGATGCTGCGGATTTGCCCACGATGGACAGAAGCTTGTGCGGCGTCCTCCTTTCTGTCACAGATGTAAGGCTGCCCAACTCTGTGCCCATGACAGAGCCCGCCTTCCACCTCATGTCAGCCGGCCGAGAGGCTTTTGACGCTGCTTCGCGATCACACAACTGCATTAATGAGGGCGCGAGCCACCACACGCTGGTCGTACATCTGCAGCATCTTTTTACAGATGTGAAAGGAAACCAGGCTGAGTCTGTATTGGTGGCTTGTTCTTTCTGGGACCTAACCTTGCCCCATAAATGGCAAAAAAAAAAAAAAACATTAATTGACCCACCCCCCCCAAAAAAGTTTAAAAGCATGTTTCCAAAACAGTTAAATACTATTTCAAACTCATCTTGAAACATTTTTTTTTAAATAAAGGGATTTCAGGACATTTTATTTTGAAAAATAAACATAGCCATGACCACCCGCTGTAATAGTCAGAGAGAGGTTGTAGTCATGGAGGCACTTGTAGGCACATGACCACGATGTGATCTTACTGCATATTAGCCGAGCATTGAGCAACGGCACGCTAACCGCTAGCGTGGTCTTGTTCCACGCTTACCGTCAACTGACCTGACGTCACGTAATACGAGGAACTCCTGTGATCGCACTCGGTGTACATGTCGCCCTTGAGACGAGATGAAGGGCAAACTGACAACTGGGGACTGGATTTGATGCTACAATATGTAATGAGTCGGTCTTAACATAATGGCAACCCTGGATCACCTAGCAGTAGCATCAGTGCTAACAACACTTTTAAGGCATGCGAGCTATTAGCTCTCTTCGCCAGAATAGCATAAAAATCAGAAAGTGAAGAAAAACATTTCCCAGGTGTACTTTACGGTGTGACACATTTCTTTGAATTGACGCCAACCATTTTGTCTCCTTTGACCGAGCAAATAGCAATTCTACCCAAGCGAGAGTATCAATTTAGGGTAAAAAGGGGGCTTGACATTTCAAGGCTTCAGGCTGATTACTATCATTCCTTCCAACGTGTGATGACCATTAAGACGGAGGATGAGCGCGCGTGTTAAGACCTCCCCTCCTCAAATAGCCCGATAGGGGGACTTAACTTGCTCTTTATACACTTTTACGCCATGTTCTTACTCATTTAAGTTTCACCCTGCCCTGCAGCAAGTCCGTCATTAAGAAAAGGAACAGCATGACGAAAGCAACACAAGAGGACAAAAACTATTTCAAGGGAAGGGGAGGTTAAAAATAAATATTTTTGCTTGTCTATTTGTTAGCAAGCAACCACTTGCAACTCTCCACTTGCCACCCTCCTGCTCCGCATTCCTCGAGATCAATTGGCCTTGATCACGGTCTGTCCTAGTGAATTCATTCAAGACATTCATCACTTCAAAGTCGTTACAGAGCTTCTGAATCTTAAATAACAACGTTCCTTTGTCCTCCGTCACGAGATGATGCAACACATGGACAGCTACAGACTACAGAAGTGATGGCTTCAATTTAGGATTACGGTGTGATGCCGCTTTATCGCGGTTTTGAGCCCGGGAAAACCCCGTTACTGTTTCAATTTTGAGTTAATGCGTCAATGTAGCATGGCCCACAATTTAGCAGAATTTTCTGCTTTGTTTCACCCAGCACATTGCGACTTCTCTCATACATTATGCTGAACCCGGGGCTGGCGAATGTTAGCATATTAGTTGCCACGGTGATGGGTGAAGCAGCGAATTAAAACAACTGACTGCAAGGCAAACGTTGACTGCACAACCCACGGAATGAGCTCACAAAATCAATATCGCGCTGCGTTGAAAATTATTTGGTAAGGTATTTATCAGGTCATGAACAGAAACGCACGACTCATCACGTCAAGTGTGTCAAATGGATTGATTTTTTTTTGGAATGTGGGAGGAAAGCGGAGTACCCGGAGAAAACCCACGCAGGCACGGGGAGATCATGTAAACTCCACACAGGAAGGACGGAGCCGGAATCGAACCCTGCACCTCTGCACTATGAGGCGGATATGCTAACCATACACGCACCGTGCCGTAATCCATCACATGATCAGTGTAGTTATTAATATGAATCCCCAGTTCACATTTATACAAATAAAATAAGTGATGTTCTTGTAACTTAGTGGAACTGAGCATGTTAGGTAAGGGACAAAAAAAATCTGTAAACACACACAATGCAGCTCAGTTTCTGTCTGGCTGCTAGAATGGTATCTACTGTTTGTAACATTTTTATTTGATGGTGTGCCGTGAGATTTATTTCTAATCTAGAATATGTGCCTTGACTCAATAAAAGTTGGCAAACACTGCTTCCAGTCGTGTTTGTAGATGTTGGATTTTTTTTTTTTTTTGTCCAATAAGATTTCAGCACATTGCTATGTTCATCTTATCTGCCCAGAGACCTTCATAATCACTAGTGCTGGCCCACACACTTACGACACAGTAACGGTACCAAGAGAGTATGCGAAGGTAAAATTGGACAACAAAAACACGCCACTAACAATCTGTACGCATTAATACATTCAATAATTTAGCATCTCTGATGAGTAGGATCGTGTTTAATTCCCAAAAATGTTTTTGTCATGTTCTTGGATAAATATTGATCTGCTCCAAAATATGGACGTATGTGGAACTGTTTCGAGTTATTGTATTGCAAATAATAATATGTGTTCTTTCGTGTACAGGTGTCTGAATGACCAGTAATCAATATTTTTGGAAGAACCAGGGTAATGAAATAAATCGAAAAATGTGCCTCGGGCCCCATGAAGGTGGGTCGGCTCTTGTGGTTGAGTGGATAATAACAACAACGTGACCTACATTCCACGGGCAATTATGAGCTGCAATGAAGAGAGTGGGAAAGTTTCTGAATTTTTAAAAGACAAAACATGACTTTTTTTTCGTGGGGAGGTCGATGTCCGTGTGTGTGTGTGTGTGTTTTACCTGCGATGTCCCAGAGCTGCAGTCGGACGAGCGTCTTGCTGTCCCAGTTGAGGACCTTGAGGGCGAAGTCTACGCCGATGGTGGCTCGGTAGTGCTGGGAGAAGAGCTGGTGCACATACCGCTTGATGATGCTCGTCTTGCCCACGCCCAGCTCCCCGATGACCAGAACCTTGAACAAGTGCTCCTTGCACTCCGATACCGAACCGCCGGCCATGCTCGCCTGCACCAACTACAGCGCTACACTTGGACTCAACTTTTTATTTCAGTTTGTGGGTGTGTCTGCGTGTGAGTGTGTCATGAGTTCTTCCACCGGCACGAAAGGGTTGGGGGGAAAAAAGAAAAGTGGGCTGTAACGGACCGGGTTGGTCCACAAAGCAGAAATTACAGTTGTACATTTTCCTCCTCCCCTTTCTCCTCCCTTGAAGGCGTCAAACGTCACACGACCCGGAAGTGTCAGGAAACTTTTGTTTTTTCCCCTCGCACAAAAGTTTTCTTTATACAACCACAGGCCACACAGTTCAATAGTTACACGGGATACAACACTGATATGCCTTTATAAACTTAACGGCCACTTAACGTTTTCGAATATTTTGATCGTACATGAGGTCAATAAATGGTGCCTTCAAATACCTCAGTATTATTTTCCATTGAGGTACTTTAATTTACGGAATCGTCAAATCCGCTCTCTGCGGCCAAAAATGCGAGAAGCAACCCTGAAGGCAATCTAAGAACCTCCCGTCTCCCTTCCCTGAACACCCGACGAATTTGGGCAATAAACTCAGGGAAGAATGACCAGCTCGGGTCGTGCGTTGCTTACGCACGGTGGGGGGCATTCCTTGGGTGCCCAACTGCTCAATGTGCGACCCCAGTTCTTCAAACCAGTGATACTTAGAAAACGAGGAACAAAGAGAGCAACATTTGAAAACAACACTTGAGCAAAATCAGCAAGCACGCTCAATAAATCCAACAGAGAGTATCTATCCAAAGTAGCGGTCCTCAAATACTGGGTAAGGCTTTGATTGAGAACAAGTGTGCCTGCAGGAGAGAAACTCCCTTCACTTCACCTGTAGCTGGAACAATAACAATGACAGACAGGAGAGTTAGAGCTTTCTCTGCGTAGATGCAGCAAATATTAAATAACATGTCCAAAGACTTTTCCATCGAAACCATTTTTTTTTTTTTTTTTTATTGTACAGCCTTATTCACCTGTCCAAAACATAAAAGCCTAGCTCATCCTAAAAGTTGTTCAACACGGTGCTATACCCTGTTCATACTTTTTAAGACATAAAAACCATCACTATCATAGACTGGAAAACATTTGGAAATACAATACACCGGCACCATGTACTGTAGAGTCTTATACTTAATGCTCATTCTTATTGATAAAAGTAGAAGAAATTGAAGGTGGAATTAAATATGCCATTACATGAAGCAACTAGCCATTGCAGGTACTTGACTGAAAGGATACAAGTTAGCTTAAAAGTTCAAAAGCAATCGTATAAATTCTGGTTTCTATTTTTTTTTTGGTTTTCCTTTTTTTTTTTTTTTTTTTAAGACTGGACATTCTAAGTATAGAAACATGTATCTGTATTACAAACATACCACCTGTGTGAAAAAACAAGAGATGGCATAACAGTATTACAAATACGACGAGTACTGTGTGAGTTTTTTCTTCTTTTTTTTTGCCTTCTTACCACGACACAGCAGAAAAGAAAAAAGTAGCCTCGTGTCGAAAGCAAATTTCTTCCCGCAATTCACATTGGCACATCTTATGTCCACCTGCAGTGCACAGAAAGAGGCTAGTGGTTGTGTTGATGCCAATCACGCCTTGCAGAAAATCAAGCAGCTTACTGTACTTCTTTAAGAAAAAAAAAAAATCAGCTCTTTGTATTTTTAAATGAGGCCGGATGTGATAGCTAAGGTGAATTAAAAAAGGCAAAAAAAAAGTGCACATTTCAATTGCATTGTGCTGTTTTGTTTTTTTAACTTTTATGTTGCGTGTATTACTTTTTTTTTTGTTTGGCAATGATTTGCTTTAAGTACGGTTCAAAAGTCTGAGGTCACCACTCGATTGGGATGTTTCAGCAAGGCCGTCGTCAAGATACAGTGCATACCCTATTTCACTAATTGGTGATTTCCACTCTGGCAGATGCTGAATGAATTGCAAAATAGAATAAATAAATGCCACATTTCAAATCGCTTCTTCGGGACTCAGCTCCAGAAAACAGATGGATCGTGACCATGTATGCCATTTTCCTCAAATAGTGGTCTCATAGACACCATGCCTCAGTTAATTGGAGGGTGGATACAATAAATAAATACGGCATTTAAAAGACAACCGCCCCAGTCAGGACTGAAAATAATATGTCATTATTACATCAAAAACTGCCATCAGTCCAGACATGGCGCCTGTAAAGCCGACATTTGAGATGGAGTTGAAAGAGAAAATCGGCTTCAGCTACCATAGGAATATAGAAAATGGATAGGATGATGACCACCTAAAGTGTATTTCCTCAAAGGATGCTTTCCGCTCTAGTAGAAGCCATGCCTCAGTTAATCAGTGTCCACTTGAATAAATAAACAGCACACTGCAAACAGACGTCTTCTTATTCCCCTCGTGAATTGAAAATAAAAAATGTAGAAAAGGTGGATATCACTAAGTTGTCTGAATAAAAACATACAGCGCCTCTAAGGCAGCGGTGTCATCTGTAAAGCTTAAATTTAAGATTTGGATAAGAAATTGTTGCTGTGGGGAGGTGGCCCAATACTTTTGCACAGTACCTGGTGGGAATTTGGCATGACAAGCATTAAGAGTTTTGGCACTGTTGATGTTGTTTGCCGACAGCCCTTCGGACACGGGCTGTGTTTGGATTCGTTTATTCAGCCGTTACTCCCATAACACTTCAGGATGTATGTCGGCGATTCTCAAAGTCAGCTGGGATGTGGGCTCCCTCTTGTGGCACATGAATAGAATAGCAGCCTTCAGTTCGGTTGTGTTTAACTTTTAAGCACAATACATTTGGGTTTAATCGTTCGGAACGGTGTGTTTGAGGTACATTTTTTATTCTATTTTTTAAAAATAATTATTTTTTTTGTTCCCTATAGTTAAGCAAAATGCAAATGTTCAAATTGTGCTAACTGTGTTTGTGGCTTCACCCGAAACACATAGGCCTACTATGCGACTCTATTTTAACGTTGATCGCGATTGTGGAATTATTTGTATCTGTAAAAAAGTTTGAGACTTACTTATTGAGTGCAAAGTGAATGAGGAGCGATTCCAAACCCAACCATGTTCTTCGACGTGTGACATTCACGTAAGCCTCATGACAAATAGAAGCAAGCAAAATGGCCGTATCAATAAACAAAGAAGTAGGAGTAATCAAAGCTTGTCAAATGTTGTGCACCATTTTCTCTTTTTTTTTTTTTTTTTGCTCTCACAGTGTCGAGGAGCTGTGTGCAAAGTCTCGGAGGGCTTGGGCGGTGTAGTGGGGACCCCCCAGAAAAAACTCCATGGAAGGGGACCCTGGGGCGGAATCCTCCGAACACACCGAGTCTCTGAAGGGGGACGGTGGGGACAGAGCCAGGGTGTCCTCCAGGGGGAGCTTGTGCCCCTCCGCCCCCTCGTCCTTGGCGTCATAAATGTAATCATGCAAAAGGTCCAGCTGCTCCTCCGGGGTCGCCCCCTCCTCGAGGGGTGCCGCTAAAGTGAGCTCCATGAACGGCTCAGCGGCAGGGGGGACTGGGGCGTGCGAGCGGTGCGTTTCCACTAAGGGGCCCGTGTACGGAACGGGACCGGGATGGCGCTTGTCGTCGCCTGGCGGTGGCTCTTGCGGGGGCGGGCGGGGGTCTGTGCCAAGGTCGCGGGCGGCGGTGGCGGCGGGGGGCTGACAACTGTGGGGGTCGGGGGGGTTAGTTAGGGGCCTGATGACCGCCGTCTGATTCAGGCCGGCTTCCTGTTTCCTCACATGCACAGACAGTCTGTGCCACACATTGCCCCCGCTTGGAGGGTGTCTTGCACCTGATTCAGACCATGACACAGACTTGCCGTTAGAACTACGAACGAAGACAAAGACTCAAGTTACCATCTCGGGGGAGGGAAAAAAGGCGGCTGCTCCGGAAAAGCAACAAGACAACATGGCTGACATTTAGTAGCTCCGATGATTCATAATGTGCTGCGCTCCGCATTATGATCTCCCCGTTGCCTCTGTTAACTTCTGCTTTCATGATCAGTTTATTTTTTTTTTGTTCTTTCCATTTTTCACTGGCAATAGAAAATCAAAAAGTGAAAAGGTGACTGACTCTTTTATTTTTTGTGATTTGTGTTTTCATCTAAAATTACACAACTCACAAAAAGTGGGCTTTGTACCACAGCCTTCTCGAAACTTTTTAATGCACATTTCCAGCTACAAACAAATTTCACTACAATTTAATCTGAGCCTAAAGCTGAAATGTCAATAAAACAAAAAATAATTGGTCATTAATTTTTATTTTTTTTTTGGTTTTGTTTTCCAGTTACCAGTTGAACATGGACAGAACAATGTTACGCGGACTTAATGAGTCAGCTAAAATGAATGCACTCGGTCGACTAGCGCTGCCTGGGAGGGGGTTAGTGGGCAAATGTCGGAGGGCTGGCGCGCTCAGGGTGGTTAGTCAGAGGCGTTCATGCTGCGATAAGTCAAATATGAGATTCATTTGTGGCCAATCGGAAGCAGTGGGGCGGCTGACTCCTTCTTGTAGTGCTTGTGATGCAAAGTCATTAGGTCCCGCTTGACCAGGGGTCTTAAACTTGTGGGCGGGGCCATTTGTTAGTGGGGTACCTTTTTAGCCATCATTTACCGTTTTTTGTGTGATTTTTTTTTAAATGTATTTTTTTTAATGACTTGGAATACTTGATGCGGCCAAGGCACAATCATACTATCTCCAGCTGCCCTCACATAGCGTAAATTGGAGTTTCAGATTCCTGTGCCTCAGCGCGTTTTTAATAGCGTCACAGAATTAACATTAGGCTTTTTGTTTGGCTTTTCACAGTAGTTGCTACAGTCGTCCATTTTTTTTTTTTGTCAGCGTGTTGTGAAAGAGAACACAAAAGCCCAACGAAAAAGCGAAATGTCTGCCGTTAATTTGGTTCTCACGAGCTAAAACGCTAACGAGCTCGCAGCCATTCGCCAAACCGGATTCCCACAAGCTAACAAGCCGGTAGCCATTAGCTATGAGTAAGTTGCAAGCGCAGCCTTCGGAGAAGTGAGACAAATGGACGTTTGCCAACAGGCTGCTTAGCTAAGGGGGTTAAAAGGAGGACGGCATATTGCAGCAGGGGTGAGAGACAACAATGGAACATTAACTCCGCCCAACTCCTTACTTCACAAAAGTATCCTTGTGTCACTGCTGTGAATCTCAAAAAGAGTGAGTCTTACGATTTCTAAATCTGAAGCTACGGCTAATTGACGTGTGCAAGTTGTATTCCTCTGCGTCCTTTAAACACGTCAGAAAGGGAGTTCGAATCCATCTTAACGGCCTCGGCATCAATGCCTTATTGATTGGCTTGTTTTTCTGATGTTTATATGGATGGTGATTAGCATAGAACAACATTGGAAAGTAGAGCGCACAATCGGAAATTAAATGTGAACACTCAAATGATGCATTTTGGGAGGCACAAATGCAACATACAGTCTGCCCCCCCCCCCGAAATTTTTTTTTCTCTGCTTTAACAGACGCCGCGCCTCGATTAATTTGCCACACCTTTACACCTTGTCTCACTTATGAATAATTGGTTCTCCGAATCGAAATCAAAACGATATCATTGTTCTTCCCTAATGAAAAAAAAACAAAAAAAAAACAGCTTTTGGGTAATTTACTGGAAAATGTTCACCCCTGTTCAACCCTGGACACCTCATCTCAATGACAATTCACGCAAAATGAATCATTTGAGCATTCATCGTGACAGTGGCACCTTGAGATACGAGTTCCATTTGTTCCCCGACCACACGCCTAACTCAAAACACATGCATGGCAAATCATCTCCTACCCTTGAAATGAACAGAATATGGCGTTAATCCAATTCCAGCCTCACCTTCAACGAAAAAAAAAATGTATTTGTGTTTTTTTAACACGAAAAACAGCACTCGATATTATACGTCATAAAAAACAAAATTGGCTGAATAAGTCTCGTGGCCTTAACTGGATTCAACAGTGACGTATGCGAGGGTGCAGGTAGATGATGAAACGTAACACTTGCGTCTCAAGGCGCCACTGTACTCGGAATAACAGTACGGTGAACAACTCAAGAGCAGACTCACTTGGCGTTGCCGGAGATGGCCTTCTTCCTGCGGAACATGTTGAAGAAGCTGTTGGTCCCGCACGCCGCGGCCGCCTTGCCGTCCCCGACGTGCATTCGCACCACGTCGGACGTGGTGAAGGCGCTTCGGACGTTCCTCTCGGGTTTGGCGATGATAATGTACATCTTGGGCGTGAACATGCAGCCCAGCGCCACGGTGACGCTGAGGCTGACGGAGAAGGAGGTGGTGATGATTTTGTAGTTGGAGCCGAAGTAAATGGGCACGAAAGCCAGCCAGATGATGCAGGTGGTGTACATGGTGAAGGCGATGTATTTGGCCTCGTTGAAATTGGCCGGGACATTGCGCGTCTTGAAGGCGTAGTAGGTGCAGCTCATAATGAGCAGGCCGTTGTAGCCCAGCGGCGCCACCATGCCCAGGTTGCTGGTATTGCAGATGAGGTAGACCTCGCGGATGCTGGGGTACGACTTGACCGGTTCGGGCGGCTCCAGGATGATGAGCGTGACCTCCAGAGTGAGCTGCACGCTAATCAGCATGAAGGCGATGATGACCTGCGCCCAGGCGCTCATGAAGCGCGGCTTGCGGGTGCAGATCTTCTTCTTGCTGCCCGCCAGGATGCGAGCGATGCGGTTGGTCTTGGTCACCAGCGCCGAATAGCACATGGCCGACGACAGGCCCACCAGGAGGCGCTGCAGGTAGCAGGAGGGAACGGTGGGCCGGGCGATGAGGGTGAACGGGCAGATGTAGCCCAGGAAGATGCCCGCCAGGATGATGTAGCACAGCTCTCGGCTGGACGATTTGACCACGGGGGTGTCGCGGTACTGGATGAAGATGAAGGTGACGAAGGAGGTGATGAGGATGCCCACGCAGGAGAACGCCACTGCCACCATGGATTCCACATCTGCCCAGTCCAGATACTTCAGAGGCAGCGGCTGGCAACCTGGAAAGCAAAATGGGGTGAGTGATGAGCTGCCGGAAAGGCTAAAAAATGTACTTCTCTTACACAAAGACTGAAAATCCTCTTTTTTGATCTCTGGTAGAATGAGGCACTCAAGTACTGCATCCAAAAGATGCAGCCAAATGTTCTCACCTTCATAAATTAAAAAAAAAAAAACTCTCATTCCCAGTAAATTAAAAATAAATAAATATATCACTCACCCAAAAAATGAATGGCAGTCACACCAAAAAAGCCTCGCTAGCAAGGAAAAAAATAATCTCACTCAAAAACTCTGACAAACCAAACTCACATGAAAATGTCACACTTAAAAAAACGGTCTCTTTCCATCAGAAACACCCCAAATCCCCCTCCACACCCCCCCACAAAAACCCTCAGATGCACCCAAAAAATAAAAAAACTCACTCTCACTGTCAAATCTCACAAGCATCAAAAAAATCTTCCACACGCACCCCAAAACTCTCACACTGACTTCAAAAAACACACATTTACCCAAAAAACGAACACACCAAAACTCACTCTCACAAAAAAAATGTACACACCCCCCCATATTCACTGAAAAAATGTCTTACACATGCAAAAAAACGTGCACTCACTCTGAAAAATTCTTTCGCAAAATACCTCTCTCACAAAAATGATCTCACCCCCCCCCCAAAAAAAACCTGGCGTCTCCTACCTGCCAAGTCGTCTGCGGGCCACCATCCCAGTTCGCAAGCCTTGCATGTGAACTCATCCAGGACGATCTCATTTTCCTTACAGGTGGTGCAGATCCAGCAGCAGCTGACTTCGCCCTTCCTGATCACCTGCGAACACACAAGCGGGCCGCTCCCGTCACGCCGTCCTAATTCATCAAGTTGACGATTGTTGATACGCCGTTTTATAGGACAAGGACGCCGGCTTTTTTTTTTCCTTGTGCATTCCGCGCCTGCGCCAGCTGTTCGCGGCGCTGTGATATGTAAAGCAGGGTGATAAGTGGGTCAGGATACAAAGTGAGAAGAGGATGCATCCTCCCTCAGGGCAACTTAGTGTAAAGCTTGACTCAAAACAATCAGCTCCAGATGAGGAAAATCAGGGCATGTCCCCAAACTTGGGTGAACGCAAGTGTTTATTTAAATAGGATTCTAAAACAGCCGAATCGGTAGCTGCTTCTGCTGAGGTGTCTGTTGGAGGTTCGCCGTTCATCAATTCAAGTGAATGGCGCACCCTGTGTATACCTGGGAAAATGTCGAACTGTATAAATGTATTTTTAACTCATTTATTTCCATTGACGACTATCAATGACTAAGATCCATATATCCATTATAATATTCTTCGAGAAACATTTTAGAACTCACAACTCCTTCTAGGTTTTCGCTGAACACTCGGGCCTACTACGCGACTGTATTTTAACATTGGTCATGATGGTGGTCCTTAAAAAGTTAGGTAGCATATTCATTGAGGTGGTAATGGGTGTAAAACGTTTGAGAATCACAGGCATAGATGACTCCATAGCGGAATCACCTGTTTGTTTGTTTTTTTCCTGACATTTATTCGAGGTGTGTTGATTCAAGTGGAGGATGATGAGACGACTATTTGCAGAAATACGCTAGCACAGATTGGCGAGACAGCAAATACCCAACAAATGTGCAAGCCTGTACACGATGTGTCCTTGGACAAAGAGAAACAAGCAGCCACTTTAGCAGCCAAGGATGGTTTGGATGATTACTAAGGAGGACAAAAGCGATGACTCACTACCCCCCACCCCCCCAAAAAAAGAAATCACGTTCAATCAGTGACAAAGGTGCGAATGGAAGCGTACAATTATGCATGCTGGAAACTACATTGAATGGAAAGACATTGTCCAGCATATGTTCAACCTGAGCCTGAAGGAAAGGGGAACCACTTCTACCATGTCTTTGAACTTCAGCGCATCTTGAGTGGATTCACCGTTGCGCTTTGATTGATATCGGTTCGGGAACAATGGCGGGGCTAACCGGTGCACTCTCAACATTAGCTTATCACCAATGGATGTGTCCCCTCAAGCTCAGTTCAGAATCCTTTGATGATGCCCAAATCATTAATGTCATCGGGCGGCACCTATGGAGAATATACATACCACCCTGACTTTCCGCCAGCTTGTGGCCGGAGTTGGTTGGAGAAGAACATATGTTTTTGTCACCTTCTTGTTTCCTGGTCTATATGACTTATTTTGTGACCGAGGTGATCAGCGGATGATTACGCTGTTCGTGTGTGATTAAGCGGACATGTTACTGGGCTTTGTTATTTTTTTTTCCTATGTGTGTGTGGAAAAAAAATGACCAGCCTGTGAAGGAAACCTTTGCAGTTAGCAGCCACAACACGCACACACCTAGCAGGCTAGTTAGCTAGCTAGCTTGGTGCTAGCTCGCCTGTAGCGGTTTGAGACAACTCGGCTCACACTTTCTTTTGTAAACAGATTTTAAATGAATAAGTCCTCTAGTGAATGTAGTCCAACGCCAAAGAGCAACTTGATCTCGTTGGTCTTTTCTTGTCAACGTAACTGTAAAGCTAATGCGAGCTACCACGGTCAGCCGTTTGCTCAGCCACGACAGTGCGAGTGGAGTCAAAGTGACCCATTGAGTATATTGTGACAAATTATCCATTTGGACAACTCTGGACAAGGTTGCTTCTCTCGCAAGCTTGAAATTGGTGACAATGTTTCATTCACCTTTGGCGCCAGCATTTTCTCTATTCAGAGGTAGCATCGGAGTGGTATGCCGTCTGCGTGTAAGGGGTTTCCACATTTAATATATATAGATACTACCTTATATAGATACTACCTCCCCGGTATCCCGCATCAAAGCAGGTAAAATGACGTGCTGATGATTTCTGTGTGTTGGCTGAAAATGTTTTTGGTGCGGCTCATTTTCAGAACCTCTTTGTGAAAATAGCTCACAAGTTATAACAGAATGAGTAATAAACTACTGGCACGTTGGTTCAATAACACTCTCATGTAGTTTAAGACAATTTACGAGCACTAATTGGCTATTGATCCCCCCCCTCCCCTCCCCCGAGACATTTTGGTTGATTCAAGCTCGTGGCAAAGTTAACAGAAAACAAACGAGGCCCCATACCTTGATCTGTCCTTTCGAGCAGGGGTCGCTGCAGACTGAGCGCACCATGTCACTGCTGTTCATCCACAGTTTGTTGTCGTCGATGCTCAGGATCCCCTCGTGCCAGGAGCCCACGTTAATGTAGTCGTAGTGGCCGTCCTCCACGTTCTGCAGATTCATAATGTCGTACCTGAAACGTCGAGAGCGCGAGGTTTGGCCAGATCTCAGAGGCAGGGAGAGTCCGACAGCTCATTTAGCCGTAACATTTCCCGTCCGCTTTTCTTATCTGACGCCACTTAAAAAGCGCGTGGCCGCACCGAGCATCACGGCAACAAGTCACGCGTGATAAGGGCCCATTTCGCCGGCAACGCCTAACTTCCAGCCGACAAAGGAATGACACGCCGGGGCTTTTCGACTGTCAAACGCTGTCCGTTCGAGTGGAGTCAGATGAAAGCGGCCCCCTTCTGTGAACGATGCGCTTAATCTGTTCTGGTCTAAACGAATTACATCCTTCACAGCTCAATACTTTCTGTACGACTGTCATCAAAATTGAGGAACACCAAAGGGGACTGATTTTCTAAGATCCCAATTGAGGGGCGCTCGATTGCATTCAAGCACACAGATTGCGGCGCAGGTGTTGAAGACCGCCTTCATTAAAAGACGGCCTGATCACATGGAGCGGTGTGGTCTGGCTCTTTACCGTCCAGGGGTGTCTCCGTTTTGGTCGAAGTAGATGTCCTCGCCGGAGACCCCCCTGAAGGACGTCTTGAGCAGGTAGTCGAGAAGCTTGCTGCCGTCGATGGGGTCCATGGCCTCGCACAGCCCCGTCTGGCCCGGGCACAGCTCCCTGTGCATGTCGTGGAGGCCGTGGGCCATGGCGTAGATCGCGTTGATGACGAAGCCCATTTTGCTATCCTGAACGTAATTTTCGTGCAGGCTCTCGTTTCCTGTTCAGGGGACAAAAAGACAAGAGAAAGGATTCCGTTTTCTTGAGTAACATCTCAAAATGTGGGATGGAGAGTGGGGGGGTGTGATCTGGAAGGGGAGGTTTTTCTCTATTTTGAAACAAAATAGAGTGGCACATGCCTCGGAAGTGGTACAGATTTGGTATTGATGAAAAATATGCCTCGAAAATATGCAACAAAAACATCAGCATGCATCTTGAGTCGAAAACAAAAAGGTGTGATGTCAGTGAATGGTGTGATCAAACAGTGTCTTTTGTGTCCACTTTTAGGTTTAACCGATGAAGCCTCGAGTCCGGACAACCAAACCATCGGACGACATTTTTAACCAAGGCGTCAGTCCAACTTGAACTATCGAGTGCTCACAGAGTGCACTGTGCCGTTCCGATGACCACAAGTGTGTAAAATATGTACTTACCACCCTGAAGGTCTAAAAAAATAAAATTAAACAAGAGAAAGTCTCTGAAAGTGTTGCTCCACAATGTCAATTGGTGCGATTTGATTTGTGACTCAAACAGTGTTAACAATAGCAAAATTTACCGTGGTCACCTTATGAGAGCAAAGAGAAGGAATAATGAGGAAGAAAAAAACAGAATTATAAATTTTTTTTCAAGCTAACGACAAAATGTGAAATCTATCTCGATGATGGTTGTTTTTTTTTTTTTTGGACACTCGTTGGATTGATACAAGATCAAAGAAAAATGCCCCGTAGCTTCCACTCACCGGAGCAGATTTTTTTGTAGTTCTTGTTCTCCTGAGGATGGCCGGGCAGACGGCACTGGAAGCGGTACTGCCAGAACTCGGCGAACCAGGGGTTCCTGGTGTTGGTGTCCAGTCGCAGCTTCAGGTAGTAGTCGTCGAAGGTCTTGACCACCGCGGACTGAAGCTTCATGGTGATGCCGCCCTTGGCTTCCTGCTCGTAGCCCTCAACCACCTCGTCGCGGTCAGCCCACCCGTCGCTGTATCGAGATCGAGAAAGACATTTTGCTAAAGTATTTACGTTGCACTAAATATTCAGTAAAAACCCATTTTAAAAAAAAAAAGAAATAGTGTGAGCGCAAATGCTGAACCGTGATGAAGCAGAGGAACTATACCTCACTTCTGGCCCAATGTCAACTACGATGGACACCGGCTGCGGCTCACATTGACCTTGTTGGATGGATGGACGGACATACGGAAGGATGGAGGATGGATGGATGATCTTAAAACAAAGACACTTTTGTTCAATAAAAAGCAACATCGTGGAATGCCGTGAAGTCCCTGTAAAGCTAAGATGAGTATATATGTCTTGTATATTTCACACACCCCAATGAAGAGTGCCTTCCAAATTCAAATGGTTTTTAAAAAAATAATAATAAAGATTCAGAGGATTTAAAAATGAGGCTTCAAAATGGTGAAAAATCAAGACCTATCTGCTCTCAAGCAATGTGCTGAAACCACGCCCCACTCTACCGTCAACTGTCAATCAAATACCACTGCTGTGACCTGGAAAAATTCAGGCTACGTCGTCTAGCATCGTTTTTATGCCTACACATAACTTAAAACTCATTCAGTACCAGCCAATTCTAGACCAAGTCTGAAAAGACGTTTCAAAACGTCTTTGGGAGTGAATGAGTTCAATACTTCAAGCCAGTGACAGATGAAATATATCCCAGTGGGTTGTTGGGCTTTCCCATGCCATGACAATGAGGCACTCTAATATGGTCAAAAAAAAAAACAGTTATGTCGTTGCACATGCTTCCAGAAATTTGTATTTTGGGCGGAAAAAAGCTGTGAATTCACTTTACAAGGTCTTCAATTTAGTTTTTGTCACATTGGAATGAACGGGGCTGCCTCAAAACACTCAAGGTGAACAGTGGCAAGTTACAGTCAATTTAAAAAAAGGCACAGACGTCTCAAGAGTGACGCCGCTAACCGTGACTGTTGGCTTTCCAGTCCTCCGCAATCTCGTACCCTACCTAACAAGCTCATTTGGACATGCAGTCTGCCAGCGGGCATTAAGGAAAAAAAAATAAAACAGCCAACAGGACACGGGCGAATAAAAGACAAACAAGCGCTCTGGGCTCTGCTCGTTCTCTCTGTGGTGGGACGCAGCCTTAATACCTGCGCCACTGACATCTACACGCCAATTAGGTATGACTCACCGTGGAAGCAATTATCTCACAGACACGCGCGCGCAGGATGCTCAGGGTGACATATAAGGACACGTCTGCCTGTGCGTGTGTGTGTGGATAGGTCAGACCTTTCCGGCCTTAATTAGCGTCCATCAAAGGAAGAGGAGACACAATCAAATGTGAGACAATATAAGTCGAGTGATGGAGCGCGATTGGGCCTTTTAGAACTGGACTGAAGCACGTATCTGGTGGCAAAAGGCGCTTCCAGGTGCTCCTGGCTGATCGTCTTACCGTCTTATTATCTCCTTAAAAGGCAGTGGTGGGTGGACAACGCCAACAAGGCCTTCTGTAATTTATTCCCAAGATTCGATTCTTTTCATTTGTTCATTTCAATATGCTGCACTTCTTCCAGTACGTGTGGAGATTTTTTTTTTGTCCGATCAGATTTCAGCCTCATGTATTGTCATGTCAATCTCATCTACCCAGTGGCTTCAGAGTCAGTCGTGCTGGCCCACGTAATCAAGCGGTTGCATTGAGATACAAATTTAATCACACTCAAATTTTTCCCCATCGCCGCACAAAACAACCCAATCACAATTCCGATCACAAAAAACGATCACGCGCCGTCCGCAGTGGAGCGTCACTTTCACCTTTTTTTTTTTTAACACTGCGCATGTTCCAGATCAAACTAGGAAATGAATCGTAATATACGTCCGTGCATTTTCTGCGCTTTCAATTTGGAATAATGTCTTGTTTTACCAAAAAAGGGATGGAAATTAATTGACAGGTTAATTGTGAGCAGCTCTAAAGTTGAAAAATGCGCAGTATGATCGGAATTGGTATTGGCAGCATAAAACCCTGATGGAACACCCCTTGTAATATTAGTCATTTTTCTTCACAGAGGATAAAGAATATATCCCTGTGAGTATTTTTAAAGTGTAAGTTTACATGTGTTGCTGCACCATTTATGTTTGAATATCCTAGCCCAAAAAAAAAAACTGCATAAGCAACAAGATGGTTCCTTTAGCCAACCACATTTGAAATTAGTCGTTGGCCCTGCATGATGTCAGCAACGTAAAGATTGAATTACATTGTAGACAAAAAATGCTCACAATATATCCTAGTTTGTGCAATCAAAGGAACTGCACTTATGTAGCTGGTTAGCACAATTTCCTATTGGCCCGATTCAGTGAAAAATGGAGACAGATTTCCTTTTTTTAGGCGCACGGGAGAAACGGCGGTGAGAAGAAGAGCAACTCGGCACTGCACAAATAATTCACGAGGCACTGGAGACATGAATGTGTTCTCGGGCAAAAATGACATCTTCTCACTTTGCTCTCTCAGGATGGTGATGAACTCAACGTGGCGGGGGCAGAACCTCATCACTTCTTTTCGGACCACCGGGGTGACATCTATTTGTGGGACGGAATTTAATTTCGCCGCACTTGGAGAGCACTGCGGCGTCGCGCCGCATTATCAAAGGGCCCATTACAGTACAATATGCGTCGGAAATACCTGAGGAGCACTTTTATAACTCGATTGAAGCAAAGCTGATTGGTTTTACGACTTGTATCAACTGAAAAAATGTACGCCGCAGTCCGATAGAGCCAATTTGGAATGTTTTTGGGGTTTTTTATTTGCTCGCAATGAAGGTTCATTCGTAATATGTGATTTCGGTATCGCTATACATTACCTTAGTGACCTTTGGAACAGAATGTGAGTTCTTTTGCCAAGTCAGAGTAAAGCAGATCCAGTGTGTTTACTGTCCTCACTTATCAATCCGATCGATGGGCTGGACTACCGTGATAAATAAGCGTCGTCTCCGCCCAGGTTCTGCAGGCACATATTGTGAACCGATTAAGCATGCTCTGAGACATTTACAATGACACCGTAATGGCCTCTATCACTCTTTCCAAAGAGGTATCGGAGCAAGAAGAGCTCAGTAGGCTGCGGCGATGCATTCCATGGGCTGCACAATTGATGGTAGCTGAGCTCCAGCGCCCTTCGGATTTGGATACACAAACTGGACACACCACAACAACGTGAGTGTTGAAGGAAGGATTCTTGACATGGCCCCCATAACACGATCTCAACAGTGATTTTTAAAGTACAGGCAGGATCTTTTACAGATCCGTTTGAAAATCAAAATATATGAAGATACTCCTCTGTACATTGGTTCAATAAAGAACATTTATGAAAACTGGACCGACCACTGAGCCTTGTGGAAAAATGCCACAAATTTTCTACGGTAATGCTCGACAATTTTGACTCACAAAATAAAAAAAAAATTTTTTTAAAAATTGGGCAAGTAGCAAGTCTTGTGGAACAACTTTGCTTCTCTAAATCCGGGGACCTAGTACGGAGCCTTGAGGAACGTCGCCAGTGTCCATCTACAATGAGTTCTCAGTCTTCACTAACCTGCACCAACGCAGAACGTGTCATGGCCTCCGATCTCAAAAAGTACCTAAACAACAGTGATTTTTGCAGTACTCTCAGTACGTTGTGGAGGATATATGTATTCGAAAATTTTTATGTATGACGAAACTCTTCTCGACACTGGTTAAATAGACAACAGACAATTGCAAAAGAGAAATATCCGTCTCATCTTTCTTCACTTTTGCTCCACTTAGTATCACTGTGTGCATAAGTGTATGAAAAAAATGCAGCAAAAAGTGTTTGTTCACAGTAGGATGAGATAAAAAAAATTTTAAAAAAAGCCCAAGGCTTGGACTAATCTTGGCAGTACGATCTGCATCCCGGTTATTTCTCCTCTTTCCCAAAGACTATGTGAATTATTCAAGTTGGTTTTATCTCCGAAAGTAAATTTGCGACCGAAGGCAAGAATATCCTTCAAAGTGACTCGTGGTTATTGAGATTATTAGCTGACAACTGTTGCCATTCAAAAAAGGCGCCTTTCTGATCATCCGTTCGTGACACAGCTTCCCTGAGCTCTCCCCCAATGATCTACTTTCAGTTTGGCTTGCGCATTTGTATATTTATGAAGCCATGAATTAATTGGCAGGGCAGAGATTTAATCACATGCAGCCCCCCGCCCCCCTTGGAGGACCAACAGGAGGAGTTAGTTTAAAAAGAGGAAAAAGGGAAAGGATTTGGTCGAGGGGGGGGGGGGGCGGCATCAAGGGTGGCTTTCCTAATTGCCGCACGTGAGAGTTAAAACTTTTTTTTTTTTTTTGAATGTCAACTGAGGATGGGATTTCCATGGGAGGAATACTTTCTACGTTGCAAACGGAATTGCTGTATCCCTCCAGAAACGGCGGCTGGGGCGAGATTTTATTAGGGGCGAGGCCTTTAATTTTATAAATGCTAATACTACGCAAGCTGCGGTAAGTCACTGCTATTGCATTTATCTGAAAGACTGCTTATTGACCTCAGGAGGTGCTGCTGTTTTGGCCAGCAAAAAGCGGTGGAAAATATTTATTCGAGTGAGGCATTTATTTTTGGATGCGCGCAGGTGTATGTGACAGCTAAAGAATAGCGCAGCGTGGAGCAACCGCACTGTTTTAAAACGAAGGGGTGCTGGTTATATTCCCACTATAACATCCGAAGAGTGTCATAAATATTCAGATATTGTATTAGTAGAGGGGATCAGGTCAATACCGTACTTCGGAGCGGCTGCCATTGAGTCCTGATATCTAATTACAGCCTGTGTTGTTTTTGTTTCCTCCCCACACATCAGCCATATTCTTGCGACGCTGCTGACAGATTGAGTGACAGATCCGCCGCCAGACAAACCCACCAGCCCTCTGTCATGAGCCCAAACAACATTTCCGTGACGGTGGCGGCTCAAACGCAGCCCGCAAAGCCGTTTTTACTCGGGTGTGCATGGAATAAAGGAGATGATGGGATGTGCCGTGAAAATAATGTTGATGGAACGGGAAAACAAAAAAAAATATATATATATATATATATATATGGAAAGCACTTTTCCCTGGCTGTGAGTGGTGGGGGCGGGGGGGGGGGAGCGGTTGGCCCAC
>NW_017804968.1:449731-456667 GCF_001891065.2 Hippocampus comes
CCCTGGCTGTGAGTGGTGGGGGCGGGTGGGGGGTAGCGGTTGTCACACAAGGATGCATGATGGGGGGGGTAGAAGGCAGTCTCCCAACTTGACATCCTTCGCAAGTGGAAACCTTCTTGCAGTTCCTTTTGAATGTACTGCGCCAGTTTCCCACATTTACACGGCAAATAAGTCAGCTGCGTTCCCTCCCACAACGGCGCAAACGCCCTCTCAAAAGAAAGAAAACTCCATCCACGCGCGGCGTTAGACAGCGCTTTACGCGAGTTTTGTGCTGGGCACCAAAACAGGCCCCTAAGACTCCAATTGATTTGAATTTGTTTTCTAAAAGGCTTTTCATTTCGCTCTTAGTGCACGACATAAAAAAATCTCCAATCGCCAAACCACTCGGCACCATTCCACATCCTCCGCTTGCTTCTCCCTGAGATGGTGAGGAGATGAAAGCCTGGGAGATGGTGGGGAACGAAACAGCTAAATGTGTCATGCTAGCACTCTCGCGCTCTCTCTCTCTTTCTCTCTCTCTCGCTCTCTCACTTTGGAATATTTCATGTGTTCAAGCTCAAAGCAAAAACCCGGGCTGGGCCCTGACAAGCACACAATCCGTGTTGGCAGTTTTCATAGCGGCAAGGTAATGACACGCCACTTCCAATCTGTGTGTCACGTCAGCACTCCACAAAAAGGTACAACGAGAACATTCCTTTGTCAGGGGCGGGCGAAGAATGGTTGGGAAGGAGATCTCGCGTGTGTTGAAATTAGTGTTCCATGTGGAAAAGCAGCTTATGCAAATGATGTTTAGTAATAAGCGCCTCGGAGAGGGCATTAGAAGGGAGAGCGGCGGCGGGGTTTCGACATCATGCCGCCGCTCAAGATGCGCGAGCCAGAGGGATGATCGCAAAAGATCGGCTGATGCCGATCGATTCGTTCGGATGTACGTCGACGACCGAGGCCGAGCGGGGAGAGAAGAAGCTCGCATACGGCTTTGCCAACGTGCGGAGATAATTGAGTAGGTGGCAAATGAATATTTAAGAATAGTACGCGGGGAGGAAGGACTCATCGCACATTAGAAAGCGGCACACTACGTGGGATCGTTGGTGTTAACCGTGCGGTTAGGGAAAAACAGGAACAGTAAAAAAAAAAAAAAAAAAAAGGAAAAAAGCTGCAAGAAAGCTGAAAAAGCAAAAAGAACAGGAAAAAAAAACATCAGCTGGATGTGAGTGGTTGTTGTAAAAAGTTCTTTTTTTTTGCCAGCCTGGTGTTGTTGTCAGGTTACGTAACAAAGGTCAATGGCCACGCGTCCTCTGCCAATTAGAGTGTCGGGATATTGAAAGCATCTCATCACCCTGCCTACAGAAATTCATTGGCCCGAAAGCTTTGAATATGCCGTGGAAAATAGCTACTATTATAATTGTAATGAGCCAAACCGGGTATTCATTCAGCATAATTTCTCACATCTGCTGCAAGCAAGCACGTCCTTCAACATAAAACAGGTGCCAGGTTATTCTTTGTGTTCTTAAGTGAACCTCTGCTATATAGTCGAACCCATTTTCGTGATTAATTCCCTCCAAAAACTCTGATGAAAACCGTATAGACCAAAAACCAAATAAATATTTCCCATTGGAAATAATGTAGATTCAATTAATCCGTTCCTGATATCACTTTACATCAAACAATAATTTTTTTTTTTTTATTGAAATCACCAGTTTATCTATAAATATTTATTTTTTATGTCAATGAAGCAAAAAAAATAAAAAATAAAAACATTCAAACTCCACACAGTAAGGCAGGAGTTGGGATTTAAACCTATGAGGAACAACTGCTTCGCGCTAGTTCGCCATGCTGCCGACTAAACTGTCTATTTGTCCAAATCACAGAAACACAAGACGCTCGATCACAGAGCCAAACTGTTGAGTGACATCCCACAGAGGGAAAAGACAAGAGACACTCCGGAGCAGAGTGGATGCAAAGCATGGTGCTGAGAGCTGTCTGCGGGTCGCCCGGTGAATGCGTGTGGGTCGAGCACCTGGCACACCTGGCTCTCTCGTCTGAAGAGCAGCCTGGCGCCCGGCGGCGAAAACAAAAGCTCTCCAAAAACGTTTTTCACGCAGCTTATTCGGCAGCCTCCATCTTTTTTTTTTTTTTTCCGAATGCTCAGCCAAAATTTGAATGTCTCCCACCGACAATAGGGAAAAAAAAGAAAAGAAAAAACAGGACAAGGCCACTTTTTTTCCCTCATCTACTAGGGTCGTAACTGCTTTGTCACAACAAGCTCCTGAGATATGATCACACCAGCCAACAGCCAAACTCGGCGGGTATGGCTTCCATTTTGTTTACGAGCAGAAGGGAAACTGTAAAACCAGAAGAGAGCTCATTAGGGCAAAAACGTCAGCTCAGCCCCGCACCCTGTATGTGCTTTTAACTTTCTTCAACCTCTAAAAAAAAAAAAAAAAAAAAACAATACATTTTCCGTCTTTTTTAAAATACCTGACCAGTAGCTGTTCTGGAGGGGGGGCTACAGGGGCTTGTAGTGCCCCTGAAACACTTGCGCATGCCTCTCTTTCTGAACAAAGATTACAGTACACTGGTGCCTGTCAGAGTCGGTGTTTCTCCAGGGCCACTTCTTCCTTCTTAATCCATACGGCTTCCGCCTTAACTGGAGCGATGGAATCAGTGACGTTCAAAACAAAACGTACTGCTCCACTCATTTGTTCATGACATGCACACACACACACACACACACACACACACACACACACACACACACACACACACACACACACACACACACACACACAGCTTATCATGTGAAGTGGCTCAGTGCTCCTCTGTTATTCTCTCTTTTTCTCTGACCCAGAAGCAAGCGTGTCGCCCATCCATGGAGACCATCCGCAAAAAGCTAAACTACAGACCTACTTCCCACCCAACCCTCACCGCCCCCCCATGGCCCAGTAACTCCCAGCCCATCGCCGATGGACGCAGAAGAAAAAAGATGAATCCAGGAAAAGGAACTCATACCCCGAGAGTGTCGTCACTATGGATAATTTAAAAGCCGCATTGGAAAAGAATGAGTGCCTTCCCCAGGCAGGCAACTTAAACATGCGGGGATGAATTAAATATAAGTGGTACAACATATAAACGGAGAGACAGAATAGCAGCACTCATCATCCCCCTTTTTTTATCCTACTCCTTTGGGATATGTTCTAGAAAAGATGTTCTTCTGGATGAAGGGAAGATATGGGATGTCACAACCTTTGCAATATTTGCACCAAAAATACAGCATCTAAAAGTTCACATACAATAGTTCCCCAAAATATTCAGACTCAACTGTAGATGGGGGAGGTGTCTATTTGGGCGGGGGTGTGTAGATTTTACAAATGGATATTACCATATGTCAAGTCAAACTGCTGTTATTGTAAAATTGGTGGACCTAGTAGACCTAGAAGCCCTGCGGAATGCCACGAGTTTTCTTCGGATGGGTTTTTTTGCCAGGCATTTGTCATAATGTAGATGATATTGTAAAAATATGTGCACAAAGCCTTGTGGAATACTGCCGACATCTGTCTCCGGGGATCCTCGGTTTGCGATGGAGTTCTGTTCACTAACCCACTCGAATTAAGTCACAACTGCCATAAAACTGTATCGAAAAACACTTCGAGGGAAAGAATACGATGGAGTTCTGTTCATTAACCCAGTCGAATTAAGTCACAACTGCCGTAAAACTGTATCGAAAAACACTTCGAGGGAAAGAATACAGACCAATCAAATGAAAACAGTAAGTTTTCTTCCCAAACTACCCACTCATTTTGACATTGACATAAAATGGACCAAGCATCGAGCCTTGTGGAACACCACTTGCTTTTCCAATGCTATTTCCACACAGTTCCTTGTTTGTTGCCGTGGCGACGCGCGCACCAGGAACAAGGCGTTACCCATTAGCCATCGACGCTGAATGCTTTTTACGCACCTGCCGACCAGAAGGAACTCGTCATACACGCCCAAGCGCCGCATGGCCATGAGGAGGCCGCGTACGGTCATGCCCTCGCAGAAGCACACCACCACGCGCGCTTTGGGCAAGCGCTCGCGCAGCTTTCTCAGGAGGCGGTCAAACTGCTTCTCGCCAGCGTTGCTGTAGATCTTGTCCGAGTGGGCGATGCACAAGCCCTCCTGGGAGGCCAGCTCCTTGAAGGCCTCCATGCCGCTCTCGCCGTAGTTCCCTGTGGAACCCCGAGAGCACATTAGACGACGATTGACTTTGGGAAGAACGCTGCCGGAACAAAGCGCTTGACAGAACATTTCAAATACCACGTCCAAGAAAATCAAATATTGATCCATATATAGGGCGCATCGGATCATAAGGCGCACTGTCGGCTTTTGAGAAAATGGAATGCTTTCGGGTGCGCCTTATCGTGTGGGAAAATACGGTAATCATCCTGATAGTTGATGAAAGAAATTTCATGAAATGTCCATTCCTAATTAGAATGTATGAATACATGCCTGCCCCCATATAAAAAGGCCTCTGGCTCAGTCTTGTTAGCCCAGATTTGATCCTGTGATAATGAGTGTCGGGGATTTTAGCCCCTGCAATCAAAGGCAAGGCGGGCCTCGCCTGCTCTGCACTGGCACAGCATCCCAATCAAGAAACCCAGCAAAGCTGGGTTTTTTTTCCCCCCCTCCTCGCTTAAATCTTCTACATCCACGTGGACCGCCGTGTCACGATCTGGATTGAGCACAAAGCTGGAGTGCTGGATTATACGCACACACGTATCCAATCAACCGTGCGTGTTGTCGCATGAAGAAATTAACAGGACAAATCATGCGGATGAAAGAAACAATGGCGGAGTGAGAAGATTTTGCTTTGAGAATGTTTTTAACGGACTCGTGTCACTCTCCCACGACCATGTGCAAGTATTTACAAGCAATTATTGGCGTCAGATGGCGGCTGGCGGGCACATTAACGGACAGCCCGGTCGAGTACAACGGCAGCATCCGCACAGGTACTTGCCTTGCGTCTTTCACAGCCAGGCCCCGACTGTTGCCGCGGCAACCAAACTGCATTTATAATTTCCTGGAGAAAACCTTCATCATTGTCGACAGTCATAAAACTCAACTGTGATTATTTCTCATTTAAAAAAAAAAAACCTTTATGACTATTTGGGTCGTTTGATTAATTGACAGGATAATCTTTCACGACGCACTGTGCCACTTAACTATATCGGAGCAACAGTCACTTTGTGTGTGTGTGTGTGTGGCGGGGGGGCGGCAGGGTGGGCATTGTGTCAGGTGGGCTGTCAATCAAAACGCGTGTATGTGTGTGTTAGCGATTGAAGTGACTAGTCGACTAGTCGATGCGTCGACTTTACCACTGAGGCAATGGTGGTTGTCGCTTCAGGTCAATTCATCGGCAGTGTTTTGACGTTCATGACATGAACGCGAAATCACGTCGGCGTAGCAAACTAGCAGCGCGGTCACAAAACCCTCCCAAAAAATGTTTTGCTCACACCTTCATCCCACACTCATCGAATCACGAATCACACTCGGCCACCTTCAATGTCTCGCACGCCGTCGGAACTTCACATGGCGCAACTTGAGTCTTGCGCAACACAATACTCCATAAGCGAATAGCGACCCCGCAGTTGTTGCGTTACCTGAAGTGGTAATGTGTTATTGAAGGCAAACAGTTGGGGCCACATCAAGTTGACAACAAACACACGTGATGTCATCGAGTGATCGACTCAATTAACATCCACTGAGCGGACTGTTAACTACAAAAGAAAAAAAAAAAATCGGAAGTCGTTCAAGCCCCGAGCGTGTGTATCTCTGACGGTGTGTGGACACAATTCACCCCCTCTGACAGCAATTACGTTGTGGGCTGTTAGGCTGAGCAAATGAGCAGTTTGCCAAAGGAGAGCGAGCCAGCTCAGCGTGCTATGACGTGCTAAGGATTACTGCGTGGTAGGATTTAGGGCCACACTGGAAAAAAAATAGGAGTAAAGGGTACAAAGTTGTCATTTTATGAGATGATAATTGCCATTATTAGGGTATTTGTGTGGAATCGTGGTCTGAGGAGGTTCTAAATTTGTTTGCGGAGTAAGAACAAATGAAGGAACCTAAAAGTTCATGTTTAGGCTGAGTTACGTTTGTGAATGTAGCCCAACGTACTGAACATCCGGCACTTCCTGGCCATCAAGAACACCAAGAAACTTATTTTTGAAGATGTGAACCACTTCAAGACCTGAACCAAAGGCCCGTGGAGGATCCTCCAAGAATCCTTCCAGAGACAGAGACTCCAATGCGGATTACTTCCAAATGTGAAAAGTTGAAGTCTGGATTTGAAATGTATCATTTGTAACGCCGGTCCCAGAGAATCCGGATGGACGATCTTACCTTCCGTGTGCACGGCAGACACGTAGGTCCAGTTGTAGCGCTGCACGATATCCAGCATGGCCCGAGCCTGGAGGGTGTCGGACGGCACCACCCGCAGGAAGTACTTGAACAGCGTCTTGTCGCTGAGGTCGATGCTGGTCGCCGAGTAGGCGATCTGCGGGATGTTGAAGAGCTGCAGCAGGTTCTGCACCTGGATGGCCACCGAGCTGGAGCCCGGCCCGATCACGCCGGCGATGGGCTTCTTGGTGGGCGGCGGCTGGCTGGAGTGGGACTGGCTGTCCACGCACCACTTGGAGCCATCCTTGTCGTCCCGGATGGAGATGAGCGAGTCACGGATGAACTCGATGCTTTGCTCCAGAGCCACGGAAGAGTGCCAGCACGAGTCGCGGATCTCGCAGCCCAAGCTGATGTTGGGAAGCAGCTGTTGGTCGGCGTTGATGCGGTCCAGGGTGTGGAACATGGCCTCCACCCGCTGGATGCCGTACTGCTCGCGGACGTCGCCGCACTTGCGCTCGGCCACCTTCTCCGCCGACGGCTGGTGGGGGGCGGAGAACACGG
>NW_017804968.1:456719-504813 GCF_001891065.2 Hippocampus comes
GGGGGGGACAAGAGGAGAAAAAAAAAAAAAACTTTTAGACGAGTCAATGGGGAAAGATTTTTGTGCCCCAAACCGGAAAAGCGTCACAAAATGAGGCAACATATAGAAAAAAAATGACATTATTATTATTATTATGATCATTTCATTTTAGTCATTCGTTAAAAACTTTTAGATGAGTCAATGGGAAAAGATTTTTGTGCCCCAAACCGGAAGAGCGTCACAAAATGAGGCAACATATAGAAAAAAAAATGACATCATTATTATTATGATCATTTCATTTTAGTCATTCGTTTTTGTCTTATTGAGGTGGAGTGGTGGGCTGGTGCCTTAGCACCCCCTTAGACACGAAAAAAACAAGGAACTTTACTTCTAACTAATGACAGAGTGAAAGTACATCTTGGGAAAAGTTAAATGGTTCAAAGTACACTTCCATGCTATATCATGAGGTGGAGTGGTGGGCTGGTGCGTTCGCACCACCTGAGACACGAAAAAAAACAAGGAACTTTACTTCTAACTAATGACAGAGTGAAAGTACATCTTGGGAAAAGTTAAATGGTTCAAAGTACCCTTCCATGCTGTATTTCAACTTTATTCGGACTTATTTCTCAGTATTTATGCACATTTTGTAAAAATACTTGTCACGTCTTTTCAATAGCGTGAGCATGACTTTTTCAGCACATTACGATTTGATTGGTCCAGCATTATAACTTCTGCATTTTAACGGAAACGTTTTTTTTAAATCAGAAGAAAACGACTATATTGACCCAACACGAAGTTTTTCTTGTCGAACATTTTTCTTCCATTTCCAGTAACTCTGTGATTTCACAGTCATCGTAACTCACCAAAATATAACAATTTTATGTTTCTAATGTAAATACAATTTTTTTGGGAGGGGGGGTCGACCTCAGCTCTACACTGTAACATGCAAGATGTCAAATTGGCTAACCGGGAACATAGAAACTGCACATAGTCAAGCATTTTAACTTATTTAACAGACCAAAATGAAGCTTTTCTTTTTTTTCTTTTTTTTTGCATTATCCTCTGTCAATATCTAAAATATGCAGCAAGACTATAAATCTCCCAAAGTTGCACAGGTTCAATAATTCACACATGTAAAAAAATAAAGGCGCCTATAGGTCCGGATCCGAACCTGATTTCTATCAGTCCCGTGGTTGTTTGGAGTAAATCGGGCGCTGTGGATTCGGAAAGGAAGGCGTGGACTCTTCCCCAAACCGGATTCCAGCACAATGGACAGACAGCGCCAGCACGAAGAGCGTCCGTGGAATTGTCATGCCGCATCTCGTCGGAAGCCTTGTCATGACTGAGGCGGCCCTCGAACACGAGAAAAAAAAAGGCGCTCCACTGGTGCCTGCCTGGCGCCTGTCCAGGCGCGTGCACGTGCAGCCGCGTGCGCGTGTAGCCAATGTGGAAATGGGACGAAAGGGCGTTTGAGGCGTGGAAAAAAAAAAACTTACCTGAATCCTCGAGACATGCCGCGTGCCTCCTTCGCTCGTCTTCTTGAGCGCGTGTTGCTCTCGCGCTCGTCTTCTCTCGCTCTCTCTTTCTCTCTCACTCTCTCCTACAACCATCTGCAGATCTCTCTCTCTCTATCTCACTCATACGCGCACGGACACACACACACACACACACACACACACACACACACATTATAGCTCTCTCTCTCTCTCTCTCTCTCTCCCTCCATCTCTTAGCCATATCGCTCTCTATTAGGCCACAGCTCTCTCTTTTTCTCCCTCTCCTAGCTACAGTTCTCTCCTCTCAGCTCTCTACGCCCCCCCCCTCCTCTCTCAACTACAGTACACAGCTCAACTCTGTCTCTGTTACCAGAGCCCTTTCTCTCATTCTCTCTTTCTGCCTCTTTGTCATTCACACCAAAGTTTTACTCCTGCTCGGCGCCTTTCCCCGCTCTTGCACCATGCCCCACCCCCTACCCCCTCCCACCAAGCATTCTTTCTTACACTATGACTCTTTCAGTTTCTCACTGACTCCCTATTACCCCATCTCTCTCTCTCTCTCTCTCTCTCTCTCTCTCACGGTTTGGAGCTCTCTCCTCAGTCTTTCTCCCTCTCCCTTTTTTCTCTCCCTATACGCTTCCTGTCTCCCCCGCCCCCCTCGCTAACTCTCTATACCCCTCAAAAATCTCTCTGACTGCCTGCTTCCATCTCGGTGTCTTCTCTCACACATCCCTTTCTCTACAGAGGTCTCTCACCCACCGTATTAGCCTAACGCGCAGGTAAAAGACGACACAATCCTAACACGTGACAGTTTCGTCATTGTTATTCCCCAAACAAAAACACTTTCAGAAATATCAATGACGTCGGCAGCAAACAGCCTGAGCGTAAATTTAAATTGAAGGGTTAGAATGGGGATAGATCTGAGGTGGAAGGACGTCAACTGGGTTTCAGCACCATGGACAGCAGATCACAGTCTCATTGTGCCACCCAGCGGTCATCCATAGGAATAGCAGCTTTCTCAAATCCATCCAAATGGCGTCTTTTTGCGTTTGGGGATCCAAACCGGCACAACACTGACCTCGTGTGTGTACTACAGGGCATTGCAGTCCATAAAACCGGCGCATCGCATCAATTAGAAGACAATGGGAAACTATTCAAGTAAACGAGACGGTCTACGACCACCTCACTGATCTTAGTTTAAAAATGAAATAAAACAAAAACGAAAAAGGATTTTTTTTGTAATTGTCTCATCTTTTTGGCACTTTTTGGTGTGTTATACTATTCCTAAAAAATGTATTCTCTTTTTTGTGAATGAAATAAATCAGATTTTCGTAGTTTGGGTCAAGGAATCATGAATTTGATGTAAAGTGATATCTATTACTGTACTACTCATCTGATATACACACATTTTTCAAGCCACACACGCACACACACATTAAAACCACAGTATAAATGTGATTATACTCACATATATTAAAACCACGAGATAAAAGTTGTTATGCTCAAATGTTTCTCGCAAACGAATGGCACTTTGCCCTGACAAACATGGCGGCTCTGTTGACGTGCAAGTATAGCTGGCCGAAGCTATCAATGTGGCGCCCAAATCAACCGCACAACGACAATAGACTGTGACGGAGGTCTTTCACAGTTATCAGCTATCACGAACACGCGGAATTGCATTTGTGGTCGAATAGGTTTGAAGAACGCGCCATAGTATCGAGCGTCGTTGCGATTTTGCTAGCTCTGAGCTGCCATGCTGTTGGTCACGTGACCACCTTGGCTCGGGAGGAGGAAGTCGACACACGGATGTGAATTCATCTTTCATAAACGACCCGCACCGCTGCATTATTTTTGTTGTCCGTTCTAACGCATCACTTCTTAAAGGAAAAGGTGAGAAGGTGCCCACTTTGCTTGTACCTGTTGTTTTTTTTTGTTTGTTATATATCGCTATAGCTTGAAGAAAGGGCCAGCGAAACTTCCGACAATGCTATTGTTTTTAGCCAAGGTTAGCATCATGTTAAATATAGACCCCCGACTGAAGTCATCCAAACACGTTCGGAGTTTAGACTGACAGCGATGATGCTGCGACCAGTTCTATGAAATTAATTGTATGCTTCATTTAATAGACAGGTAGCAAAAGTTGGAGCTGATATCAACAAAGTGGCGAATTTAAGTGATGTAAAGTACAGTGCAGTTTTGAGACCTTGGCTGTTGCACTATGGTCAGCGGTGGCAAAAACTGTGAAAAAAAAAAAGACTGGTGAAAGTATAAGTACTAATTTAACTCCTGCAATTAAGTGAAAGTATTGTATAAAATGTAATATCGAGTACGGTATATGTAAATATATAAAATATATTTCTATACAATAACTACTTTGACAATTTGGCACAATGAAAAAAAAATTGCGCCGATAAATATTTGGCGAATAGACGGGATCAGTGAGCTCATTGTTTTATTTATTACAATGCTCATGGCTTGATTAACTTTGAAAACGAGTTGAGGAAGATTACATTTCACAGCCCTTTGCTTTTGTAAAGTATGAAAGACTTTTGTACTGTTGGAGGTTTGAATGTCGACAGCTGGTACTGAGAACAAGCTGAGGAAACGCATTTTAGAAAATAGCAGAGCGAATGGTGTAATGTTTGCTTTGACCCCTTATCGGGCAGGTCCTCAAAATGGCCGAGGAGCATGCTCACTGCATGTCCTGTGTCAACCTAAGATGCGCGGTCAGACCTCTGCCAGGCGTTTCCTGCCAACTCACCAGCTGCCCTCTAACGTGCGGCGCAGTGTTTCACTCGTGCAAAGCCGATGAGCACCACCTCCTGTGCTCGCTGCTGAGGGTGCCGTGCCTGAACAGCGCCTACGGCTGCCCCGCCGCCATGACGCGCAACCAAATGTCGGCACACTTGGAGGTGTGTCCGGCCGGGGTGGTGCGCTGCACCATGGAGTGGAACCGCTGGCCAGTCAGCTGCACGGACTACTCGTCGTACGAGCGCTTGAGTCGCGGCGTGGAGGAAGTGGAGCAGCTAGACATGGCCCTCGCCCTCCAGGACCAGTGCACTTTGCTGGAATCCCTCAGGTTGATTGCCGTCCCGCCGAGCATCCAGACGGGCTCACCAGACCCTGCGAGTGAGATTGCCAAAGAGACGGAGTCAGGCTTGTCTGAGTTGCGAGCGGCGACGGCGAAAGAGCGAATCGCCAACGGTATCAACGGACTGAACGAGCAGCACTACGGCAAACTGTACGAGGCCACTCTGGAGACCACCAGGACCTTAGCCACTGCTCTGGAGCTGGTTAGCCGTGCAAACTCATCTGACGGCCGCGTCGAAGGTGCGAGAGCGGAAGCCGCAATGCAGGGAAGCAGACTGGACGGACTCGTGCGGCTTCAAAAGGGACGAACCGCGCAGGGGGCTCAGGAAGAAACGAGTTCATTAGCAAAAGAGGTCGCCGAAGAGGACTTGGTTCCTTCTCAGGATTCGCACAACGGTAAGGAAGCGCCGCCGAGGAACATCGCCGTTGTATCGGACGTGGTTAGCATTGCTAACTCAGCCAATAGCCTTGCTGAAGCGGTGGGAGCAGAAGCCGATCAGCAGACCCCCAGACTGGTGCACTTTCAGAACGGACAAATCACAGATGAGTCCACGGAAGAAGAAAACATTTTGTTCATGAATGGCTGCCTGGAGGTAGTTGCACGGAAGGACTTGGTTGCTCCTCGGGAAGTGGGTCTGTCCCCTCATGTGGCGCCGCAAGACAGACAAAACCATAAGCCAGAAAAGTGGATCCTCCCCAGTGGCCAGAGTCCAGTAGAAACCAAGACAGAGGACAAAGCAGTTGACACCTCAGATCTGGAACAGGACGACGATCCCGTCGGGCTCGGAGAAATCGACCTGATCACAGCCGCCCTGATCTTCTGCCTGGAGGAATCAAGAGAGTACAGAAGGATCTCGGATCCCCTCCGCGTGGACGAGCGCCGCACCCACTCGGGCACGCAGACGTTCCCCATCCCGGCGGCCGTGCTGGTCACGAACACGAGGGTTGGCGACATGGCGTCCGCGTCCGCCTGCGATCACGCGTCCCCGCAGATCCCTTGCCCCAGCCCCTTCCATACGCTCCGCCTCGGCCTCGTTCTGGAACCGCTGGAGGTCCAGACGCTCCCGCATAACTACTCCATCCCCAACAACGCCCGCTACCAGCACATGTTCCCCTTCGTGTGCGCTCAGTCCTTCCGCCGGGATGAGTTCTCCTCCCATTTCACCAACGTCCACGGCGACGTTCACGCCGGGCTCAACGGCTGGATGGAGCACCGCTGCCCGTTGGCTTTTTACGGCTGCACCTTCTCCCAGCGGAGGTTTTACCCCACGTCCCCGGGGGCCCAGGTGGTCCACAGTAGGCTCCTTCGGTCCTTCGGAGTGCAGCCTCATCCCGGGGCCCAACTCTCCGGCGATTCACAGTCGGACCGGTTCAGCGAACTCCCCACCGAGATTCTGTGGCACATCGCGGGCTACCTGGACAGCTTCAGCCTGTGCCAACTGTCTCTGGTGTCGCGGACCATGAGGGAGGTGTGCTCCAGTCTCCTCCACACCAGAGGTATCGTGGAGCTGCAGTGGGAAAGGAGGCAAAGCGCCGGCGGTCACGGGAGGGTGTCGTGGCAGGTTAAGCACAAAGTGAGTTGAACTCGACGCAAACACTCGCCGATGGGAAGCGCTTCTCAAAAACCTCCGCGTCGAACCCATCGCAGCCGTGATGTCATCGAGCGGCACATTGTTACATTGTAGTTACGGTTTCCCTTGGAGGGCCGTTATGAATTTTGGGAAACCATATCAATGTTTCATCACCTTCACATATTACATAAACAGCGCACAACAAATTGATGGATAACTAGCACTCCCAAAGACGTTTTGAAACGTCTTTTCAGACTTGGTCTAGAATTGGCTGGTACTGAATGAGTTAATCACAAGTCAAGAATAATGACTGTTATTGTGAATTACAACTGACAATTTGAAATTTTTGTTCAGACTTTAGCAAGCATCACGGAATTTGACATGCTTGATTTGCTTTCGCGGGCCACATAAAAATGATGTGGCGGGCCAGATATGGCCCCCGGGCCTTATCTTTGATAGCTATGATTTAGAATCTTGAATGAACCTAACATGCGTATGAAAAATCAGTTAGTCGAGTTACTTATTCATTTTTGGGTTTTTGTTTGATTACAGGTGTGGCGGTTCAGCACCGCATTCAGCCCGGTGCTGAAGTGGGGATTCACCGACGTCCCCAGCATGTCAAACCACCTGAAGAAGTGCCAGTACAACACGGTGGCGCACCGGAGCGAGCCGGTGCCCCTCCCTGCCATGGGTTTGGGGCAGGAGAACTTGACCAAGCTCCGAAAATATCGATGGCCAGAAGATTGTTAGGAGGCGATCTAAGCACTCGGGCTGAAAAAGCACTCCAAAAGCAATGGGGGAGGACATTAAATGATCATAACGCAATGATTGTCGTGTGCTATGTCTTCTCCATTATTCCCATAAGAACTGTCAAGATAAAAATCACTTTGAAAAAAAAAAAAATCACCAGAACTATACCGATTTTTTTGTTGTTGCACACTTGATTGCCTTAATGAAAGAACACCTTCCTGCCAACATGAGTGACTCGTTTATTTGCAATAAAGAATTCCGCCTGATAGTATTATTGCACAATCTAGTTCCGTGTGACGCATGGCGCAAGTAAATCTGTTTATCGTTGATGTTGGTTGACAGTACTGTGTGCGACGAATGTTGGTCTCACCGATTGAATGTTACCCCATGTGGGCCGTGTTGTGATTTAGTTTTCAGAATGATTGCAGCAACTGCATTTGTATCGCATTCATGGTCAGTTGAGTCAAATAAATCTACTTTTTCACATTGTGGGCGATCTCATTTGGTCGACATGGTTAGACCACAAATTCACAATACCTTTTTTTTTTTCCATAAAATTAAATATTTTTTGGCGTGCTTAACTCACCTGTCACTGCAACTGCAACTAAATCTCTTCCCTGAACTTATGTGTAACTTTCGGTCAGGAAAGACCTCACTCATTGAGTCAATGGCGCACACCTGGATCTGCTTATTATGGGCTGGATCAGGCATTGCACTTAAAAGCTTCCGTGTCCCCATCTGTTTACTCGCGCAGAACCGATTGCACCCGCGTGTGATGAGGAGCAGAGCCGTGTGGCGGCCGACCCAAAAAAAGTTGTTTTACTTGCAGGGTGTATTGATCTCTATCTTAGCAAAATGGCGGAGTACCCGCTGACCGTGACAACGGGTGACGTGTTGCACGCCGGCGCTTTTGACAACGTCTATGTCACTCTGGTGGGTGCGCAGGGCCGGTCCAACCGCACGCAGTTGATCGGCGTCGGCCCGGGGAATGAAACCGAAAAGGTACTTTGCGTCATACCGCAACCTGCTCTCAAAAGAGTGAGGAGACATTTTGGCTTCAGGATGAACCTAAAAATACACTTTACAGGTGAACCTTATTTGACCTCCTGAAATTTTTGAATGCACGTCGGTGAACAATCAATTAGTTGAACTGAAAGATTGAACAGTTTGGCATGCGCGTTCAAAAGTGTAAAGGTCAAATTCGTTCAACTATAAAGGTCACAAGACATTTGCAGTTCATATGGTTGCCACAGGGCGGCAGCAAAGGACTAATTTTGTCAAAAGCGCTTCGACTCATTTCAATAGATTCTTATCGCTTCTTGTCGTTACCGAAGTCTTGTGACTTTTTGCATAAACAAAACAGTAGATGGGTCCCCCCCCCAAAAAAAAAAAAAATAATAATCAAATATACAGGGGTTCACTGTTTCTGACCTGCAGGTGGGAACGTTCTCGGTGACGTCTGCGTTCACGTTGGGATTCCTTCTCCTGCTCCAAGTGGAGAAAGATCCTTTCCACGAATCTGAAGCTAAGCCTTGGTTTTGCTCCACGATCGCGGTGAGGACGCCTGAGGACGACGACGTATTCTTCCCCTGCTACAAGTGGCTGTCCAGGGGTGACCTTGTGCTTTTGAGAGGAGGAAGAGGTTAGCGTACTCCATCAAATATCATAAAATTTTAAACCTTCGAATTCTAGGTTGTTTACACATGGCACTGGTTGTGAAACGACTTTTAATAGATGCTCGGCCCGTTTTTTTTTGTCCTCCCCAATAAGTGCAGTCTTCTTGCGGCCAGCAGAGGGCGCGTCTGGTACTCTTTTCAATTGAATGGCTGTGATAAATTTTGTTTTTGCAAAATGTCTCTTATCTCTGGCAGCCACAAAAGCGTTTGAGGACTTCTATCCACGACTCCAAGACCAACGAAAAAGGGAATTGGTCCAACAGAAGTTGACCTACGAGTGAGCGAGCCCTACTTTTAGTCAGCGTGTTGAACGGTGTTGACTTTTTTTTTAATTTTATTTTTTTTGTGCCATCAGATGGGATGAGTACGCTGAAGGAATGGCTTTTGTCTTAAACATCAAAGAGCCAAATTCCCTCCCAGCAGAAGACCGCTTCTCATTCTCCAAAGCCAAGCATTCTGCGTATAGGCGAAAGTTAGTGTGAGTGGATGAACTTTTCTGTGTCTCAAATTCATGTGGGGACACCTTGAATGCTAATAATTTTCACGTAACTTACCCAAAAGGGATGCACTCGCAGAGACGGGCATACTGCATAGTACGGCACGCTGGGAGAACTTTGAGGACATGAAGAATGTGTCCTGGTTGACAAAATCAACCCATGCAGGTATTGCCTTCACAGAAAAAAAAACAAATAAAAAAATCAAATAAATGTATGAACTCTCTCCAGAAAGAGTGTCTCAGCTCTGGAAGAACGACGACTTTTTTGCCTACCAGTTCCTCAACGGCGTCAACCCTTACATGATCCGACGCTGCTCGAAGCTGCCGCCCAACTTCCCAGTCACAGATGAAATGGTGAAGCCCTTTTTGGCCAAGGGGACCACTCTGACCAAAGAGATGGAGGTAGCGAACCAACCAATCAGTCGTGGCATGACTTACGATCCCCAAGTAGCATTTATCCTCCTGTCTTTTCCAGATTGGCAACATATTTATTGTTGACTACAAAATCATGGAAGGTCTGCCAACAACTGTTTTGGATGGTAAACGGGTTCCTCTGACTGCTGCCCTCTGCCTACTTTACATGACTAATGAAAAGAAATTACGCCCCCTCGCCATTCAGGTCTGCTTTATTTTCCTTAATTGGCTGCATATATAATCAAATTGGCTTTTTAAGCATAAAAAAAAAAAAAAATCCTCTCCCTCCCACAGCTTGGCCAGCAGCCCTCCCAGGACAATCCGATTTTTCTGCCCAGCGATTCCGAAGCGGACTGGCTGCTGGCGAAACTGCACGTGAGACACGTCGACACCTTGCATGGCTTGCTCGTCAGCCATTTGCACAACACGCATTTAGTCGCGGAGGTTTTTGCAATGGCGACGCTTCGCAACCTGCCCATGATCCACCCGCTGCACAAGGTAAACGCAAGGCGGCGAGGACAAAGTGATTTCCGAGGGACGGGCGACGGATGCCGCTGATGTCAAATGTCTTCCAGCTCTTGATCCCGCATCATCGAAGCACTCTCTTTGTAAACACGGTCGCACGCGCTCTTCTCTACGGGCCGGGGAGATTCTTCGACAACGTATGTGGGGAAAATTTTCTTTGGTGTTTGATTAGCAACGTCTCCTTGGAACAAGCGATCGACCAATCGCTGTCTTATTTTCATTCAAGTCGTCCATTTCTGCGGAAGGACAAGTGCCGCTCATGAGAAGGGCGCTTGTCCAGTTGAGCTACGCGTCACTCTGCGCTCCGGATGACATCGCTGCCAGAGGTCTGGAGTCCGTCCTGAACTTTTATTACAGAGATGATGCGTTGAGGATGTGGAATGTCATTCACAGGTGAGTTCCGCTTCTTGCTTGCTGCTCAACGTCGTGGATCAAAAAGACTCTATGGAGCCATTTTGGACATTGCACGTCTTGGTACTTTCTCATTTCGTCGCACTTCCTCGCCCAGTTTTGTCACGGCAGTGGTGGCGTACTATTATCCGCTGGACAGTGAAGTGTCTGCGGATTCGGAGCTTCAGCAATGGGTCGATGAGATCTTCAACTATGGGTTCCTGGGGAACGCCGCTTCAGGTATTGCGTCAATCTCATGATTAAAATTTGTTTTGCAATCGAGGGAAAGGCAGTCAAAAAAGTGGACTACTTGCGGGTGTCGGTGGATCTTTTGCAGGTTTTCCGTCAAGCCTTCAAAATGTGGAGGAGCTGATCAAGTATGTCACAATGTTGATCTTCACCGTGTCGGCGCGACACGCGTCGTTGAACTCGGGGCAGGTGAAGACCAAAAGATGGAAGTTAGATTAGCTCTGTCCCAAACTTGACATTTTCTTTGTTCCCTATAGATGGATTATCTAACTTGGATCCCCAATGGTCCGTTGTTACTCCATCTGGCTCCGCCCACTGCCAAGGGAAATACTACCATGGAGGACATACTGACGACTCTGCCCGACAAATCCTTTGGCTCGCTCGCCATGTCTCTTCATTGGTTCCTCAGCGAGAAGTATGATGACTTTGTAAGTCCATCGCCATGGTTCTTGAAGAAAGACAACCACGTTGGGTTTTCGTCAGACCTTAAACGTGTCTTTTGTTTGTCTCGCCCAGGTCTCTCTGGGTCACTATCCTCAACGTTTTAGTGAGCCTGCCGTCTTGAGGATGATTGAGGATTTTCAAGCAGAACTGTCCACAATCAGCGACGCCATCGTGAAGAGGAACGAGGAGCTTCAACTACCCTACCCTTACTTGAACCCCAAAGAAATCGAAAACAGCGTATCGATTTAACAGACGTCGCCGGGAAGAGTTGGTCTTTGCTACGGCTGGTCAATAAAGTCTCCATGTCTGTTAATCATGCATTCTGCTGTCTTTTTGTTTGCCGAAACTCGGCCGAGAAAGACGTTGCACGCTTGGAGACTCACAATCACCAAACGTCAGAATTCGCAGAGGAGTAAAATATACTTTAGCCAACACACTATGGATGCGATGTACAAGAACCTGTGGCAGTCAAACACGCCCATATAAGGGAGACAGAGTTTGCGCACTTGACGGGTAGTTAAGGACATCAGTCTGCGCCCAAACCACAAATCAGCTCCAGCTCGCCGATGTACGCTCAAACATGTTGAACAAGTTAGTCATGTACCGCTAACTATCCCCCGGAGGGCTAATTGCAGGTCGTTGAGGGCTTTTGGTATGTGGCAACTCCAATTTTGCTGAAATGTGATTCCAGTCGTTGCTTGTTTTGAGGGCACGTACTCTCTCACCTTTCGACATTAGAACCGAATCCTCACATAGACGCCCTTAGTCCTTTGCAGGAAGACCCTAAAAAGGTTCTGCCAGGTTCAGAAGACGACTGGAAACTCTGGAAAAACCACCTGAGCACATTTAGAGGTCGGGTTGGGAAAACATCCTTTCAATAAGTTGCTACGGAGCGACCATGGCCGAGTACAAGCTGGAAGTAACGACCGGCGGGAGGGAATGCGCCGGTACATTTGACCACATCTTGGTCACCTTGCTCGGCAGCGAAGGACAGAGCGAGCGAACCGACTTGGATAACTGGGGCATTGACTTTAAAACCGGGACGGTGAGTGAGACGATCCGAAACGCGATACATTTTCGATCTATTTTTCGCCCGCATGTCTTAAATTCTAGAGCGAGACGTACACCGTCAAAACCGGCGCCCCTCTGGGGAAACTTCTGCTGCTGAAGATCGAGAAAGACCCGCGGTTTTGGCGCAAGGACGACGAGTGGTATCAATCTCATGATTAAAATTTGGTTTGCGATCGAGGGAAAGGCAGTCAAAAAAAGTGGACTACTTACGGGTGTCGGTGGATCTTTTGCAGGTTTTCCGTCAAGCCTTCAAAATGTGGAGGAGCTGATCAAGTATGTCACAATGTTGATCTTCACCGTGTCGGCGCGACACGCGTCGTTGAACTCGGGGCAGGTGAAGACCAAAAGATGGAAGTTAGATTAGCTCTGTCCCAAACTTGACATTTTCTTTGTTCCCTATAGATGGATTATCTAACTTGGATCCCCAATGGTCCGTTGTTACTCCATCTGGCTCCGCCCACTGCCAAGGGAAATACTACCATGGAGGACATACTGACGACTCTGCCCGACAAATCCTTTGGCTCGCTCGCCATGTCTCTTCATTGGTTCCTCAGCGAGAAGTATGATGACTTTGTAAGTCCATCGCCATGGTTCTTGAAGAAAGACAACCACGTTGGGTTTTCGTCAGACCTTAAACGTGTCTTTTGTTTGTCTCGCCCAGGTCTCTCTGGGTCACTATCCTCAACGTTTTAGTGAGCCTGCCGTCTTGAGGATGATTGAGGATTTTCAAGCAGAACTGTCCACAATCAGCGACGCCATCGTGAAGAGGAACGAGGAGCTTCAACTACCCTACCCTTACTTGAACCCCAAAGAAATCGAAAACAGCGTATCGATTTAACAGACGTCGCCGGGAAGAGTTGGTCTTTGCTACGGCTGGTCAATAAAGTCTCCATGTCTGTTAATCATGCATTCTGCTGTCTTTTTGTTTGCCGAAACTCGGCCGAGAAAGACGTTGCACGCTTGGAGACTCACAATCACCAAACGTCAGAATTCGCAGAGGAGTAAAATATACTTTAGCCAACACACTATGGATGCGATGTACAAGAACCTGTGGCAGTCAAACACGCCCATATAAGGGAGACAGAGTTTGCGCACTTGACGGGTAGTTAAGGACATCAGTCTGCGCCCAAACCACAAATCAGCTCCAGCTCGCCGATGTACGCTCAAACATGTTGAACAAGTTAGTCATGTACCGCTAACTATCCCCCGGAGGGCTAATTGCAGGTCGTTGAGGGCTTTTGGTATGTGGCAACTCCAATTTTGCTGAAATGTGATTCCAGTCGTTGCTTGTTTTGAGGGCACGTACTCTCTCACCTTTCGACATTAGAACCGAATCCTCACATAGACGCCCTTAGTCCTTTGCAGGAAGACCCTAAAAAGGTTCTGCCAGGTTCAGAAGACGACTGGAAACTCTGGAAAAACCACCTGAGCACATTTAGAGGTCGGGTTGGGAAAACATCCTTTCAATAAGTTGCTACGGAGCGACCATGGCCGAGTACAAGCTGGAAGTAACGACCGGCGGGAGGGAATGCGCCGGTACATTTGACCACATCTTGGTCACCTTGCTCGGCAGCGAAGGACAGAGCGAGCGAACCGACTTGGATAACTGGGGCATTGACTTTAAAACCGGGACGGTGAGTGAGACGATCCGAAACGCGATACATTTTCGATCTATTTTTCGCCCGCATGTCTTAAATTCTAGAGCGAGACGTACACCGTCAAAACCGGCGCCCCTCTGGGGAAACTTCTGCTGCTGAAGATCGAGAAAGACCCGCGGTTTTGGCGCAAGGACGACGAGTGGTTCTGCTCGAAAATCGCCGTGACCACCCCGGAGGGAGAGACGTTGCTTTTCCCGTGTTACCAGTGGCTCTCCAATGACGAGGTGGTGGAGCTGCGAGGAGGAAAAGGTTTGGTTGATAATTCCATCAAAACTCATGATCCATTTTTTTCTGAATTCACGGAGTAAAATATTTGAACTTTTTTTTTTAAAGCCATGAAGGCTTTTGAAGATGAGCACCCATTGTTGATTGAGCACCGCAAAAAAGAACTAGCATCGAAAAAGAGCAACTTTCAGTAAGTTCTTCCAAATGACGCAAGCCTGCAGACTTTTCAGCGCGGTCTAAAACGCGACGCTATCCTCCGCTAGATGGGCCTCGATGGATAAAGGACTACCTTACCACAGCCAGTTTAGTACATCAAGCATCCCTGCCGAAATCCGCAGCACCCATTGTTGATTGAGCACCGCAAAAAAGAACTAGCATCGAAAAAGAGCAACTTTCAGTAAGTTCTTCCAAATGACGCAAGCCTGCAGACTTTTCAGCGCGGTCTAAAACGCGACGCTATCCTCCGCTAGATGGGCCTCGATGGATAAAGGACTACCTTACCACAGCCAGTTTAGTACATCAAGCATCCCTGCCGAAATCCGCATGTCCAAGTCCAGAGTTCAAGAATCTCGGTCCGCCTTCTTTTCAGGGTAACTTTGGAACGATTTAGCACGACGTCCCGACTTTTTGATGTGAAGTTAGAAGCTGTCAGTGAAAACGTTTCAATCCTTCAGCACTGAGGAACTCAAATTTAAGGGGATGCTTGGATCTGAAGAAAGCTGGCAAACGATTGAAGACATGAAGACGATCTTTGACGACAGGAAGTCCGAAATCTCAGGTAGGGTCAAGGTGAAGCGCTTATTAAATGTATTCCAAGTGTCTCGTCTAAAGATTTGCTGATGTCTTCATTTCCTGCCCCTTCAGAGTACCTTTTTGAGCACTGGAAAGACGATGACTTTTATGGGTACCAGTTCTTGAATGGCGTTAACCCCCATTTGATCAAACGCTGTTATGAGCTTCCTCCAAATTTCCCCGTCACCGAGGAAATGGTGAAGCCATACCTGGAGATCGGTATGCCCCTGCACAACGAATTCAAGGTATCGACGGAGCGCTTCGTACTTTGACGATGCCCAGCGGACATTCCATTTCATCACCTTCGTTGTCACACAGAGAGGGAATATGTTCCTCTATGACCAGAAGATTTTGAGCGGAATACCGGGGAGGCTCTATCACGGCGAACGTCTGCCACTGCCTGCGCCTCTCTGTCTATTGTACCTGAACCCTGAGAAAAAACTCATACCGATTGCAATACAGGTATTTCACAGTTGACAACCGATTGTCGATTGTTTTCCGATCAGTTTTGCTCTCCGATGTTTTGATAGGTGCATCAACAACCCTCGGAGGACAACCCGATTTTCCTGCCCAGTGACTCTGAGACAGACTGGCTCCTAGCCAAGATAATGGTCAAAAATGCGGATATGATGACTCACCAGGCAATCTCCCACCTTAAGAACACTCACTTGATCTCCGAGTCCTGGGCCATGAGCCTTTTTCGCAACTTCCCCCTCATTCATCCCATTTACAAGGTAAAAAATCACTTCAGAGAGAGAACATGGCCCAAATTGGGGAGGGCTTGGAACGGATTAGGGCATTTACATGGAAAACGCGTCTCGACTTACAAAATGTTCTAGTGAAGAGATTTCTTCCCGAACCAATTAATTTCATAAGTAGAGGTACCACCGTACACCCAAATGAACATTAACTTTTCGACAATAACGGGGCGATTCTTCCCTTTCTCTGTAGTTGCTGATCCCACACTTCCGGTGGATTCTACACGTCAATGCTCTGGCCCGTGAAACCCTGTTGGGACCTTCTGGATCGTTTAAAATGGTGCGAGTGTATCATGTCAGACTAATGACTGTACCGCAGTTAATTTGCTTTCTGGTTCTTCCACGTCTCACACCAAGCCCTGCGTGTTTTATACTGTACGTGACTAGAGTTCACTTGGACTCGATGGGACGATAGAGCTCATGAGGCGGGCACAAGATGAGCTGACATACAGCTCGCTCTGTATACCGGACGACATTCGCGCTCGAGGACTTGAGTCCATCCCCGACTTCTACTACAGAGATGATGGACTGAAACTATGGGATATCATCCACAGGTTAATTTTTGGTTTTCCTTCACCATCATAAGTGAATGACATAAATGGTTTGAAGCCACCGAAAGGAGAGATTGTTTTTACTTGGCAGATTTGTGAACTCTGTGGTGGGACACTTCTATCGTTCAAACGACGAAGTAGTCAAAGACTCGGAGCTGCAAGGATGGATCCACGAGATATTCACTCACTGCTTTTTAGGGAGTAAACGCTTAGGTATTAAACGCCATTGAATTTGCCCACACAATATTTGTGCATAGCAGCTATATTTATTTTTGGTTTGTTGGTTTTTCTGACAGGATGTCCAGAGGCCTTCCATTGCGTTGAAGAAGTGGTCAAGTTCATCACCATGGTGATCTTCACGGTTTCCGTTCAGCATGCTGCTGTCAATAACGGACAGGTGAAACGGTTAAAATCAGATTCAAAAAGTCTTTCGGGATCTACAGAGGAAACCTCTTGCAAAAGCAAACCTAAAGTGTTTTTTTTTGATATTTTAGTTTGACTACCAGACGTTTGTCCCCAACGGTTCCTTACTGTTGCGCAAGCGATCTCCAACCGCCAAAGGACAGTCCAGCATGAAGACCATTTTGGAGACGCTCCCAAACATTGGCGAGACGGTCATGACGGCGACCATTCTATACGTGCTCGCACTGAACTACTCCGATACCGTAAGTTGAGCGCCGTTAACGTCTCAGGCTCTTCCGTGATCTCTGGTTTCGAGTATTTTCGGAACCTCAAGCGCCTGTGTCTGTTTCTGCAATACCGGCAGGTACTCTTGGGTTCGTATCCCGACGAACGATTCCAAGAGCCCGAAATCAAGCAGATGATGGAGGGGTTTCAAGCGGGGTTATCGAGCCTCAGTGACGACATCAAGGCCAGAAACTCTAAGCTTGGCGTGCCGTACACATATTTGGACCCCAGTCAAATTGACAGCAGCATTATTAAGTAAATAAAGCCTCTTTTTTTCTTTAATGGGTGACAAATAAACAATCTTCTATCCAATCTTCCAAATCTAATCTGAATGCTTTTTTTTTTTTAACCATTCTTTGTTCTTACTGATGGCAGTACACAAGACACAGATGACCACAAACTTACCCTTTCTCAACCTGCAATAATATGGACCGAAATGTCTTGCGAAATCTATGCCAGTGGGTGTTGGCAGTTTCACTTCAGGGTCTGAAAATGATTTTCTTTCCTCCAAATAGTGGATCTTTGTTAATCTCTCCATGCCTGGGACATCTCGTGATAGGAAAAAAACATTAAAGGCTCTTCCACACGATAGCAGCAGTAGTTGCATCATGAACCCTTTCATGCAACGTGTAACCTGATTACATAAGCTGTCCACTGTCGCTGAAAGACTTTACCAGGGCAGCAGCTTGTTGCCACTCATACAATAGAAAAGGTCACGACACGCATACTGTACACTGAGCAAGTAATTTGTCAGTCAACCAGGTCCTGGGAAGGGTCATCAAAAAGAAGCCAATGGCTGCAAAACGGTTGGTTCCGCCTCATCTGAACTTTGTGCAACATGTCGCTGTTTCAGCTTTACTCACGCGCTCAAATGGACGATAGCTTAACAGGAACTCCATTTAAAGTGTCGGATATCAAAAGCTGAATATGTGAGGGGAGCAACGGCGATGCCGCCGCGACATGTTGCCCTCTCGGCTCATATTCAGCGTTTGGGGTCAACAACCAAATGCTTGACAGCAAGAATAAAGGAATTTGATTGACGGTTCACAGTTTCGAGACTTTTGGGGCGAGACTCGGTGGAAGATTGCCACTCGTCGGGAACATTGGTAAGTCGTGACTCGATTTAGTTTTTCATTCCATCTGCATGCATTTTGCTTGATATTTGCATCTTTATATTCAGTCGATTTTTGCATATTGTTGCTCATTTGCAAGGGGGTGGGGTGGGGGGGTTAAAAAGGGATCATCGCCATCAGCAGCAGACTTCAACGCATTGAGTCGGGGATTTTTAGGTATTTCAGGGATTGCGACGACTGAGTGAGCATGGCGGAGTACCAGCTGAAGGTAACGACGGGAGGGAGGTCCTTCGCCGCAACTTTTGACCACATACTCATCACCTTGCTCGGAAGTGAAGGCCAGAGCGAGAAAAGCCAATTGAACCACTGGGCTGTCGACTTTATGACCGAGACGGTGAGTTGAATGGCGGCAAACGCGTGAGAAGTCCACGCGTCGATATTTATGCATTGATGACGACACCCGATAGGCCAGAAATGTCCTTTTCCGATTTCTTTCATTTACCAAAAGCACTTTCTGGAACTCTTTTTTTTTTTTGCCCGGATGTCTTTAATTCTAGACTGAGACGTACACCATCAAAACCAGTTCCTCTCTGGGGAAGCTTCTCCTGGTGAAAGTCGAGAAACGCCCACGGTTTCTCCTCCCGGAAAATGATCTGTTCTGCACTAAAATCACCGTGACCACCCCAGAGGGAGAGACTCTTCTTTTCCCCTGTTACCGATGGCTTTCCAATCATGACATCGTGGAATTGAGAGGAGGAAAAGGTCCGGTTTATATTCCCATTGAAAATATCAGAGCAGTTTCTTTCATTGTCGCTACACATTGAACGTGGCTTTTAAAATTTTTTTTCTCCCCATCAGCTATGAAGCTTTTTGAAGACGACCATCCGTTGTTGATTGAGCACCGCAAAAACGAGCTGGCGTCAAAAAAGGGCATCTTCCAGTAAGATTCGCCAAAAGATGCAAGCAAGAAGACATTTTAAATATGGTTTAACCCTTTCATGCAAGCTGTCACCCGAGAACCCGATAAGCGGTCCGCCGTAGTAACCGCTGTCCCCGAAAGCGTTCAAAATATGACGCTTCTCTTTCTAGATGGGCCTCGTACAACGGGGAGCTTCCCCACCGCAGCAATTTCACAACATTGAACGTCCCCGCTGAAATCCGCATGTCGCCGTCTCGACTCATTGAGTCAAAGAAGGCCTTGTTTACCGGGTATGTTTGTTTTTGATTTTTTTGAACATTGTGTCCCACCTCGGTGGCGCTTCCTTCTGAGGAGTCGGGGGTAACATTTGAATGCCGCTGCACTTCAGGCTCTTCGAACTCTTGCTGAAGGGGATGCTTCGATCGGAGGAAAGTTGGCAAAGCATTGAAGACATCAAAAATATCTTCTGGATCAGAAGCACGCAAATATCAGGTCGGTTAAGCCCCGCCCCCGTCGCTCCCATCTAATCTGTCGTCTGTTCCGAGATAACGGGAAGAGAAAGTTTTTTCACACGCCAACAACAGCAACATTTGAACACTCGTTGTCATATTCCCTTCATTTCATATTCTTCCAGAGTACGTTTCCGACCACTGGAAGGACGACGACTTTTACGGGTACCAGTTCCTGAACGGCGTGAACCCCTGTTTGATCAAACGCTGTTCGGAACTTCCTCCAAATTTCCCCGTCACCGAGGAAATGGTGAAGCCCTTCCTGGAGAACGGAAGCACTCTGGACAATGAAATGAAGGTAAATGCGACGCGCTACTTACATTCATGATGCCAGTTTCCATCCCAAAACACGAATTGCTATGCGAGGTCTCCCTGTCGCACAGAAAGGGAACATATTCCTCTGTGACCAGAAGGTTCTGAGTGGAATACCCGGGAAAATCTATCACGGGGAAAAACTGCAAGTGCCTGCTCCCCTCTGTTTGTTGTACCTGAACCCTGAGCAAAAACTGATGCCGATCGCAATCCAGGTACTTGACAGTGCATCGCTCAATGGTTGACGAATCGGTTGTTGAAATATTTTCCCACAAACTTTGTGGCAGGTGCATCAACAACCCTCAGAGGACAACCCGATTTTCCTGCCGAGTGATTCCGAGACGGATTGGCTCCTAGCCAAGATATTCATTAAAAATGCGAATATGATAACGCACCAGGCAATCAGCCACCTTAAGAACACTCACTTGATCTCCGAGTCCTGGGCTATGAGCCTTCTTCGCAACGTTCCCGTAATTCATCCCATTTACAAGGTAAAGCTGACATTGGTTTAAACCAGGGCGTGGCAACCCAAAATGTTGAAAGAGCCATATTGGACCAAATACAAATACCACCTGACTGGCATCCCGTCCTGCAAATAGAAACGTCTGTCGCATATATATATATATTTCCCTCCCCCATTTTCTTCCATTTTCTTCCATTTTTGAAAAAGCCACTCGGGCGGCACTAAAGAGCCCCATGCGGCTCTGGAGCCGCAGGTTGCCGGCTCCCATTTTAACCCCAACAAAACCACGCTGATATATGTTGTTTTTTTTTTTTGTTTTGTGTTTGCTTTTAGCATGGTTGGGTAGTCTCAATGTGGTCTGCTGGAAATTCTCTCTGTCAACATGACAGGGTCTCGGTAGCCTTTTATGAGTCAAATGCAAATTCATTCTCTTTGGAACATGATTTGGGGGCATTCTTCCTTCTCCGCATAGTTGCTTATCTCACACTTTCGATGGATTCTACACATCAACGCTCAAGCTCGTGAAATTCTGCTGGGGCCTAAAGGGTCATTTGCATTGGTAAGAATTTGTCATTTGCCTGGCTAATCAATGTACCCACGAGTGATTTGCGTTCTCGTTTCTTCACGTCTGACTCCGGCCTGACACGTGTGTCTCATACTGTACGTGACTAGAGTTCACTCGGAGTTGACGGCACGATCGAGCTCATGACGAGAGCCCAATCCGAACTCACATACAGCTCACTGTGTTTCCCGGAAGACATTCGCAGTCGAGGACTCGAGTCCATCCCCGACTTCTACTACAGAGATGACGGCCTTAAAATATGGGACATCATCCACCGGTTGTTTTTTTTTGTCATCGATGTACAGTGATTCAAGCTACCCAAGAAACTGACTGTGAATTTCTCTTACTTGGCAGATTTGTGAAGGCGATGGTTGGACACTTTTATCGTTCCGACAACGAGGTGGTCAAAGACTCAGAACTACAAGGATGGATCCACGAGATATTCACTCGATGCTTTTTAGAGAGTAAATCCTCAGGTATGAACCCTTTTGGGGACAGCGGTGACGACAGTGGATCCATCTTATCATGTTGTAGGCTGAATGAAAGGGTTAAACCACATTTAATTTGTCAAGACAATGTGAATAGAGATGTCTTTTTTTTTTTTTTTTTTTTTTGGGTGACAGGATGTCCGGAGACGTTCAAAACTGTTGAGGAAGTAGTCAAGTTTATCACCATGGTGATCTTCACTGTTTCAGCTCAACATGCCGCCATCAATAATCCAGAGGTGAAACGAAAGCTCCCGTTACGTTACCGAGTTTTTTTTTGGTAGGGTATGTAGCAACAGGTTTGTTCTTCTCGAGACGAGTTTTGGAACTAAACCGCAATCTAAGATGACAATCTATGAGCTAAAATGGTTGCTTTCTTTTTTTTTTATTTTTTTTTTTTTAGTTTGACTACCAGACGTTTGCCCCCAACGGTTCCTTACTGTTGCGCAAGCCGTCTCCAACCGCCAAAGGACAGTCCAGCATGAAGACGCTTTTGGAGACGCTCCCAACCGTTGGCGAGACGGTCATCACGGCAACCGTTCTTTTTGTGCTGACACAGGACTACAGCGATTCTGTAAGTTGAGCGTCATAATGGAGTATTCCTGCAAAGGTGCAAATGCTGTGGCGCACTCCTTTTTGGGGTGGGATGTAGCGTGAAAATGGTTTTCGAGTGCCTCATTGTCACATAGTACAAAAGTGAAGTCTCAATTTATGTACTTGATTTATTTTTTTTTAATCATTGAAATTTGGTAGACCACACTCTGCTGTGTGTCAAATTCCCAATAATTTTTAACTTGTCAAAGTAAACTCAATTTGGCCATATTTCAAGTTTATGAAACAAGTTCAAGTGTCTCTCTGTTTTACGACGCTCGCAGGTGCTGCTGGGTTCCTACCCTGAGGAACAATTCCAAGAGCCTGAAGTCAAGATGATGATGATGAAGTTTCAAGCAGAGTTGTCCAGCCTTAGTGCAGACATTAAGGCCAGAAACGCTAAGCTAGTTGTGCCGTACACATATTTGGACCCGAGTCAAATTGACGCAAGTATCATTAAATAAGAATGAGCACAATGGGGTTTCCTCTCAACTCCAGTGCAAACATGCAGTGCATTGAAAACAAACACAGCTAAAAATAAGGGCAGCGAAACTGAACTGCATTAAAAAAAAGACAAATATATATTTGTAATTATTTATACAATAATAACAGTAATTATTCATATTTTTATTATATCTAACTATTTATATTATATTTTATTCAATAATACATTTATAATATATGTACAAATTTAAAAATAATAATACATATAATAATAATAATATATTCTTGCATTCAAAATGATGCAAATGATATTTTTTTCTTAGAATAGTCCACGCAAATGATATTCAGCATCATTTTCATGTCATCAACCATTGTTCTACTCGTGCATTGAAATGTCTTTTTGACGAGGACAAAGAGTTCCTGGACGTGGACAGCCGCATATGGAATATTGTAGATGCGCAAACGGCTTTCGAAAAAGAGTGATTTGGGTGGTATTGTGACGGATTGCAAGCTACGTGCAACATATTACCGGTTCTGCTTCTCTGCTTTAGCTTTAAGTCACTATTGGGTCACAGGAAAACCCTGCTGACCCCGGTTTAGTCTTCTTAACCTTTACACACGTGTAATGAGTTGTCATATCATCTAAAAGTATGGGTTGTGGGTCTAAAAGTTTCAAATAAAGGTGGATTGCTCGAATCTCTTGGCTTGTGAGTCTTCTTGAGGTTTGAAAAATGCCGTATGAGCACTGATTTAGTGGTATGCGAATTAATCACTCGATCGAAAAAAAAACTGAGTCCCGACTGGTGTATTTGCAAATGCCACCAATAGTTGGCGCGCTACTGTTCGGCGCTTCTTACTTTATTTTAGCCCATCTTTACTTCCGTCAACACGCTTCTAAATATATTTATAGTTTATTTGAAGAGCTGCGGGCCGAACCACGACTCCGTTTTAAACGAGAACATGTCCATGCCCGGCATATTGTTCCGATTCGGCGTCATTCTCACTGCGGACTCGCCGCACGTCGAGTTGTTTATTTTGGGCTCGCGCGAAGAAATGGGTCAGTGGGATCCGAGCAAAGCGGTTCGGATGAGAGCCTGTCGGAGCTCGGTGTCGACCCTGGAGCCGTGTCTGTGGCTGGGCGACGTGCGGCTGCGGGAGCCGTTTAAGGACACGCTGTGGTTCAAGTTCATCCGAAGAACGGACGGCCGTTACGTTTGGGAAGGTATAACACATGCAAAATAAGCTTCCGTGTATACCACATTTGTATTATACGTCCAATGTGTGTATTTTTTTAAACGATCATCAACAAATCATTAAAAAAACAACCGTTTTTTGGGGTACTTGGTTTGGTGTAATTCTACCATTTAACCACACGATGGCAGCAAATACCTAAGATTAATTTGCTCGTCATTTTGTTCAATAAATTTTGGTCAATGAATATAACCTCGCACAGGGTTTCCCCTACCTTATTGATCTATACTAAGGCATGTACACGACTATTCTAAACTTCAATAAAAATGTCTCGCAACTTTGCGATGGAGGAAAAAAAAAAAACAACAACCCCCTTATAATATTTCCATTGTCCGCAGGCAACGGGCCGCACCACGACAGAACGTGCACCTTTGACGAGGACAACGTGGTGGACGGCGTCTATTGCCACCCGATCGGCCACTGGATCGAAGAGACGGGCCACACGGACGAGATGAAGCACACCACCAACTTCTACTTTAGCGTGGCTGGTCAGAATGCCATGCATTTCTCCAGGTGACCCAAGATAGTCCGCCGGAGAGTGCCAATCCTTTCGCCAAGCAAAATTGAATGTGACAGATTAACAAACAAAACGGCCCGGCCGACACAGCATTTTAATATAATTTTACTCCTCTTAGCCGCTCACCGGAGAAATCCTCGCGAGTCCATTGAAACCATTTTACATTTGGACAAAAGGATCGCTCAAGGTTACTAGGCAACCAGAGCACAATAATTTGTCTGGCAAATAAAGCCACAAAATGTTTTCCTGTATGGATGAATATAACAGACGAGGGCCTGGAGGAGAATTTGGCACTGGAAATGCTGAAATCTAAATTTGGACTTTCCTGTGTACTGGAAAACCCCAATTAAAAAAAAAAAAAAAATGCTTCGAAACCCGCGCGATAGTTACGGCATAAACGATGACTCTCGGTCTGGCGGGTTATTCTTGGAAAGTCATTTTCAAACTCATTGACTCCCTGCTTGTGACTCCCAGGGTGCTCCCAAGGCTTTGGCTGGGCAGCTGTCCTCGAGTGCCGGAACACGTGACGATCAAGATGAAGCACGACCTTGGCATCAGCGCCGTAATGAACTTCCAGACAGAGGCGGACGTGATGAACAACTCCCACGGCTGCGGACGGAACCTCGGCGAAGCAATGACGCCCGACGCCATGATGCATTTGTACAGCCGCTGTGGCCTCGCGTACGTGTGGATCCCCACGCCCGACATGAGCACCGAGGGTAAGCGCGGCGCGGACCTTTGGGATGAACTAGAACACAGGCGTCAAACTCAAGGCCTGGGGGCCAGATCCGGCCCGCCAGGTCATTTGATGTGGCCCGCCGAAGCAAATCATGTGTGTCAACTTGCTAAAATCTGTCGTCATTTGATGTGGCCCACGAAAGCAAATCATGTGTCAACTTGCTAAAATCTGTCCCGAAATGTCAAATTGTCATGCGTAATAAATAACGTTGAGGTTTTGCAATAATTTTGATGCCATGTTTACACTCACTTGAACAATAATTGAACAAACTATTATAACTGACTTGACTGATTTCAAAATGAGTAATCTATTACTTTTTTGTGGACAAGTAATAATGAAACGAGTAATCTATTACTTTTTTGTGGACAAGTAATAATTTGGCGGTTTCACTGTCGTAACGGCCCTCCAAGGGATGACGTAACTCCAAATTGGCCCGCGACTAAAATGAGTCTGACACCCCTGAACTAGAAGGTCGACCCTAGACAAACCACGACTGGACTCCGAAACTGATTAAAAAAAACAACAACAAAAAAAGAGCAATTCACAAGAGCAACAAAGTCATTTCATGACGTCAGGACTGGACGATACCGCGAACGACACATTCTTCCCGTTCTCCGGCGCAGGTCGCATCCGGATGCTTCCCCAGGCTGTATTCCTACTTCACGGTCTCCTCGAGAATGGTCACACGGTATACGTCCACTGTAATGCCGGCGTGGGGCGCTCGACGGCGGCCGTGTGCGGCCTGCTCATGTACGTGCTGGGCTGGAGCCTCAGGAAGGTGCAGTACGTGGTGACCGCCAGGAGGCCTGTTGTGTACATTGACGAGGAGGCTTTAGTTCGGGCCCGGGAAGACTTCGTTCGCAAGTTTGGCCGACTGCGATCGTCCATCTCAGAAACATGAAGCTGGAGATCAAGCGCTACATGCCGAACTTCTCACAAAAGACTCATATGGAGCCTTTCTCAAAGACGCTTCTCATTACTTTTTCATGCGTGCCTCCGGAAGGCGGCGAACGAACGGGTGAGCGGTTTGAGTCACGCGTGTGCACGACAATCCGAATGGATGGCAGCACGGGCTAAAAATAGGGACATACATGCATGCATGCATCGCATGGAAAATGAGTGAATGCTTTTTGGTGTGTGGAGATGAGTCTCGACTATGTGTAGCCGCTTCAAGCGCGTCCAAGTTATATGTCTTTGGGCTTTTTGTGTTCCCACGGTTTCATTTTGAAGTGATTCGCTTGATTAATGAGAGCATTGATTTAGTGTGATTGAAATGTAAGAATTTTTTTTTCATATATATTTAATAAAAATCGAGTGACCGATCTTTGGACATTTAAATCTAAAATCTAAAACTGGAGATCAAGGATCGCTGTTCCAACAAGTTTATTCAAGGTTCCACTGACGCCTCCTGACATGAACTGTCGGCGGCCATACATCTTTTCACGCGTTTAAAGCCTACATCTCGGCGCACTCGCCGAGGAGCCAGATTATTTATTCACCGATTGATTTCAACCAGCTCGTCAAGTCACACAATACGCACAGACGCAGATTTATATTCATCACCGCTGCTTTTTTAAGCCGCCGCGCTTTCTTTTTAGTCTCCCGGTGCGAGTCGTATCATTCGCTCGGTGCAAGGCGGCGCGCTGAAGAAAGAATCCTGCAATGACTCTTGACTTTGCTCCCAGGCAGGAAGGCAGACAGACACCCTCACATGAACCCACCTAAGAGGTAGGGACTTATCCCAGCGATTTCACACCATTTGAGGCATTATTCGGCGACATGAAGAGAGACCGGATACAAATAACACGGCGGCATTCTTGATTGGCTTTCTGTGAATGAGAGAAACTCTTTCGGAGTGGCCCAACTATTTTGTGTGAAGAAATTGTCAAATTTAACATAAATAAAAAAGAGGTACACATTGTGTTTCGAAAAACAACTTTTGGCCTAAGAAAGCACCTGTTAGCTTAATGCTAACACACAAAGGAAAACTCCATTGAGGGGCTCATGATTAGCATTAATAGTTGCTGTGTTTTCAACCGAACCTCTTTTTTTTTTTTTTTTAAATCACACATTGAAATCACACTAAACCTCTGAGAAAAAAAACAAAGAGGCCAGAGAGAAGCCATTGTCCAGCAGCAGCGATCCGTGAAGCGACTTCAGCAGCCAGTTGAACCCGATTGCATCATTTGCATTTGCAGTCATTGTTAACGACAATTTGAGGCAGCGCCTCGATGATATTCAATTACAATGCAGCCTTTGTCTCAGGGCACTGTAATAATGACCGCACTAATATATGCAGCCGCTCCGTATCTTCTGCAGACTGTGTAAAATATGAAAAGTGTTTACTGCCTGTGCATAAACGCATCCTCATAATTCTGTTTTGACTTTTCTCTGAGGGGTCCTTTTTCATTTTTTTTTCTTATATCATGGGCTTGCGTGACAGTGAAATGCATCATGGAAAGCCATGATGCATTTCACTTTCACAGATCCATTATGCCACACGCTTCATTTTAATATAAATGTATATGATTTTGGTAAGCAGAAGGGGGAGGGGTGAGCAGTTACACACGGAAGAGGAGGCCAGAGGGTGCAAGACGAACGACTGCAAACATGGATGACTTCCTACTCAATTGATTCATGTGCATTGTCCGAGAAAAAAAAAAAACTGTGCCAGCAGGTCCTAGTTAGCCCCTAGGAAGACATGAGCAGCTCATGCATTTGTGAAAACTTTTCGACTCAACATTGTCATCCATTTTGACCGTTTCAATTCAAAACTGACTGTGCACAGGGCTGCAATACGTCAGCCCTTTCCTACTGCTTGACATGTCCTCAGTGGTTTCATTTCCACTCAGCTCATCTCACATATAGTTTAGCCGCCGTGAATAAAACATTTTACAGATTGTGCTTTATGGCCCCCGAAAAAAATAGATCTAAAAACTTGCCAGGATGACAAGAACATTGGTACTTAAAATTCATGTTTCAAGGATTGATTGGGTGGTGGTTGGATTAAAAAAAAACAAAAAAAAAAAACAAACTTTGTCTAAACAAGACAGGACAGTTGAATTTGACTCATTTTTGTATTTGTTTGACTGTGTAATCAAGGTGACGAGCTCCAAAAAAGAGCGAATGAAAGCCACGCATGAAAAGTACAAACCGAGTGCCCCACTCATCAATCACGCCAGATGCCAACACCGACAGCGCACTTAACGTGCTAATGATCAGATCAATGGTTGCTAAATGATCCAAAGAGACGCCCCGTCCGGGACTGCAAGACAACTGACAAAAATAAAACAAGTGCGAACATGGGCCGGGCAATTATTCGAAACTTGGTCGTGATTTCGATTTTAAGTCTCTGACGATATGGAAAACACATTCGCTAAAGAAAACTGCAATGGGAGCAGATACGGAGAGGCAACATAATAATACTCACATTTTTTTTTCCCCTCGAATCTGTGCAAAACGGATAGGACAGCTGTGTATGCGCCGGGATGAGCAGACACGTGGCTGCCATTACCATTAGCCCGAACGAGGCGGCACATTCATAAATCACCGGTGGCGACACGTAATGAATCACAGAGGACCGGCTCGCCACGGGTTTTTAACAGCTCTTCCACTTGACGACAGAATTTGCAAGAAAACGATGAGGCGAGAGCGGCTCGTGGTAAAGTGTGTGAATAAATTAGGACCGGGAGGGAGAATTTTTTTTTTTTTAAAGTTGTACTGGGAAGCGACACAGACGGGCTAAGAAATAGCATCAACAGTTGTGTGCAACGGATACTTAAAGACAGAGGGTGCAGCAACACATGTAGACAGACAATATAATAATAAGCGCAGCCATATATCATGTGTCCTTTGTACATGACGTATCCTATGACTACTGCAGTCACGGAGTCACTTTGCAGTTGCTGTGAATGTCTTCTTTGTTTGTGCAAAAACGGGTGACCGCAAAGCACAAGCAATACTTTGTACTACCAGCAATGTTCAAAGTACATTCGTCAACATGTCAACGCATTTATTGTCAATCGATTATCAAAAAAATAGCGCTCAAAAAGGAGTGCTAGTTCAAATAAACTGATGTCATTTAGCACTTAGCACGCTAGCACAAACAATTCATCGGACTCAGCACTTCGTTCTTACTTTCACTCACATAGCCGAAATTGCAAGATTATTTTGTTCGGTATGGCAAGAAGGCAGAAGAAGTAGTTTCATGTCCACAAATATCAGAATTTTGGTTGTTTGATAGCATTTAAGCGAGCAGAGAACACCTTGTTCTGCTTAACACACCTCAGCTGACTCTTCGCATGATTGCTGAGTACCTCCAGGCAACAATCGGAAGCAAATCAGCCCTACTCAGATGTCAAATGTACCAACTGTCATATTCAGTTAAGTCACCGGACATTTTTAAGAGGGGCGACGGTGTTGGTGACACCTCAACATTTTCTCTCCGCTGTCAAAAGCGCTCAATGCGAGGCTTGCCCGTCATGACTTTGCCAATGAAGCATCCGAAAGAACGTTCCCTTCCTTTTTGTCGATCTTTTTCACCTGAGAAGATAACTTTTCTCTTTTTCAGTCCTTCGCAGAGGGAGGCAGACACACTCACACACACACACACGCGCGCGAATTTCTGTGGTGGAGTTGATGAGAGTGCAAGGGGGAATTGCGAGTAATTTCATGTCACATTCTGAGTGGCACGATGCGGCAAATAACAGCCTGCAGCACGTCATGGCGACAGGAGCAAGTCGGAAAATAAGAGCATCGCTTCGGAAAAGGTCGTCTTGAACTTGGTCAACCGGGATGTGATTTCATGAAAATACGGGGGGGGTCAAAGTACAGTACTGTAGTAGTAAAGGACAATGTTACACATTACTTTTGGGAACCTATCCTTATTATTTGTTGAAATAATTATTCGATTTTATGAAAATACGGGAGGGGGTGGGGGGTGGTCAAAGTACAGTACTGTAGTAGTCAAGCACAATGTTACACATTATTACATTATTTTAGGGAACCTATCCTTATTATTTGTTGAAATAATTATTGGTTCACTATTTGTATTTTTTCAGAGAACCATGAAACAAAAAAAATGCCGTGTGCCGGCTACAAAACTTGAACGTGTAAAATTCCTTATTTCGAGGTTGTACTTTCCACTCCGACGGAGCGCGAGTCTTTGGCGGTTTGCATCGGCTTTAACTGCAGCGTGGCGCTTATTGTCGTGCCACTTTCCAAATTGCGCAGCTCATTTTGCTCGCCGCCTGCCTGACAATGGGCTCCGATTCCGCCATCCCGCTGCATCCTCTTATCCCCTCGCTCAGTATGCTTCCAACTTCCTCTCCCACTTCCGCACGAGTTATCTTCTTCCCCGTTGGTTGGAGAGCAGCCGATAGACGGCTCGGTGCTTCATTGACCGAACGCCTCGGCGCCGCCTCATTATTCCGTGTCTGCCCTCGATTCAATTTGGCGTCTTCGCGGCGAGAGAATTGGGAAATGCGCGCCGTAACGCGCTTCGCCGGTCACAGTAAATTGTGTATTTTCCACGGACGCTACCGGAGTCGCTTCGATCAAACTTATCTTCTCCAATCCCGGTTTTGATTTCTTACAATGCATCATTAATCCACATGTCCCGTTTGCCTTTTTGTTATATTTTTTGAAAATATATCGATTTTTTTTTTTTTTTGAGAACATACTGCATTTCTGCCATTCCTCCCTGCGTTGGGGTCCTCACACATGAACACAAAATCCCCCCACACTGAATTAGCTTGCGCGAAGCTAGCAATGCTCACATTCCTTGAAAACAGTCACCACACATCGTGGTTAACTTTTCATCCGATTCCAACCGAAAAGTCTTGACTTGGCGCCGTAAAAATATCAAGGTTTATTCCCACGATCAATCTTTCTCCGGCAAAGACTGTTAAAAATAATACTCCCATGGTCACCCTCGGCAAGCAGAGGGGGAGGGGTGAGCAGTTACACACTGGGAAAGGAGGCGGGAGGGACAAAGATGAAAGACGGCAAACACGGATGCCTTTTTGCTCTGTTGATTCATGTCCAATGTCCGAAAAATAAAATACAATAAATATGCCATCGGGTCCTAGTTAGCCCCAAGGAAGACGTGAGTAGCTCATGCGTATTTGTCGACGCTTTTAGATTGAAGCTCAGACTCAACATTGTCATCCATCTTGATGGATGCACGGGAATGTGCAGTCATGTCAAAACTTCGACGGAATGTTGTCATCCTTTTCATCGTCGCCATGGGAACAACAACAGGTGCACCAGCGTTCACAAGTCCTAATACGAAGTTAATGACGAGACCACAGCGCTTCCTTTCATAAAGAGTCTTCTGAAAATGCCCCCACGGGCAATGTCGTGAGTTGAATCCAATTCCCCAAACGTACTTGAAACACTCTGGTACCGAAGAATAATAGGGAGTCATTTTGGGTAGTGACTCTGCTTATTAATTAAAAGATAAGCGTGATGGTACCAGTGGAATAAAAAAAAACAAGTTGGAACAGTGCGCACTTGGGGAACGGATTGGAGTGGAAAAGGAAAGATGGCACTTTTCCTTGTCGGGGGTCATGCCGCTTTTCTGCAATGCAGCATAACTACAAGTGTGGTTTTATTTTTTCATGCCACCTGAGGCAGCCTTTTTAAAGTTTAAAACCTGTCCAGAGACGATTTCTTTCCCAACTATTGTCGCTGTGTGATCAAAAAAACCCATTCCATTTACATATTTGAAGAACGACAATCATCTCAGGGCAATCGTGCCGGTTCCTCGGGGTTTCAGATGTTAAATTTAATCTTCAGCTGAACCAACGGCACCTCATTGAAGTAGTGCGGCGAATAATTACTGTCATCCAAATCCATATAACAGGATTGAATAGGGAAGGAAATTGAAAAATGCCGACGCGATTGACTCCGAAACAATGAATCGGCGTTACATCACGGCTTAGGATATTGCTTATATTAGACGCCGCGCGGATACAATACGGCGCGTCAATTCCGTCGCCTTCCCGCGCCGCGAAAAGCAAATTATGATTTCGACAGGGCCAAAACAACGTGTCGTGCTGACGGCGGTCTGATTAGTTTGATCCATTTGCGGTGCTCGTGAAGCGGGATCAACTAGCGTGGTCACTGCGGAAAAAATAAAAAATAAAAAAGTGCCTCTGATTGAATGTTATGTTTAGCGGCAGAGACAACGTGGCTTTCTGATTGCGGGGAGGAAATGAAAAGGAGAGAGCTTTGATTTTGCACGGCTGATTATGGCTCGGTTCGTCTCGTAGCGGAGAGACTGATGAGCAAACCAAGCCGTGCCATTTGGAGTACCCGGAGAAAAGCCACGCAGGCACTGGGAGAACACGCAAACTCCACACAGGAAGGTCGGAGCCGGAATAGAACCCGCGACCTCTGCAATGTGAGCACTAACGACTCCATCACCGGCCTGCCTAGTAGAGTAGAATTTCATTTTAATTCTTTTAAAAACATACAACATACAAACGTGCAGCAATACTCAATGACAAATTAAGAATTGAAAATCCGCATTGTACTCAATAGGGACCAAAAGATGAGGTAAAAAAAACGGAGTCACTGCATATTCCTTTTTTTAATGAACCTTGGCAATGGCAGTTTTGCTATTTGCCCCTGAACACAAAACCCATCTCATCTGGAGTGACTCCATTGTTTCACTTGACTGGCAAATTGACAGTGGATAGGGAGGGGATGACGGGGTGGGGGTGCTGGGGCTGGGGTGTCACTGACTATTTTTTTTCTCCCTTTGTGGCATTGGGATTTTAAGACCCTTGAGGGTGTGATGGCCGCAGCGTCTCGCTCATTTTATTGTTTGTCTGGCTGGTGCTGACATAATGACATGGAGAGTGAAAGGTTGGGGCTCCGCACTCAATAAAACAACTCCAGGACCTTGTCAGATTATTTTACAACCAGTTGTTGTTCAAAAAAAAAAAAGCTTCACTGCTGGGATGCTGCAGTGAAAAGAGCTTGCAACTACTTGACAAAATAAAATTGAGAAAGAACTTTTCAGTGAAGATAACGCTCCTTATTGAGCGACCACCGGAATTGACCTTCACACGTGCGTCGTGACGTTTTCATTGACTCACCCAAAATGTCGGCGCACGCAAAAACAGACGCTTGCGAATCCCATCAGCGCCGTCGTGGCGTCGTGTGGTGACGAGCATATGCCGGTAATAGCCAATCATGTTCACGCAAGCCTGGTGGGAGAGAGAAAAACGTCGATAAGGGAAAAAAAAAAATCATTTTATAATGCCTGCCGGCGAGGAAATTAGTCCCAAGTGTGATTATTTTCCAAGAACTGTTGTGGTGTGCTGTTGAATATTAAGAATGAGCCTTCCTGACGCAACTCTCCTTTTGATGGAAAATGAGGCCACCATGCTTGACTCATAATTATTCTTGCAGTCGGAATTTTATGACCCGTAATCATTGACTGGGCACCTCGTAAAAAATGCAGTCTGAACCATTTTGAGGAGTAATATGATTGTGTTTTTTTTTTTTTTTTTTGTCGTTAATCTAGTTAACGCGGACTTGCGGGCTTTTAAGTGTTGAAGACGACCACTTGGGGCGGCATGGGGCGTGGTTTATGTGACTACATCGAATCAAATTACATCATTGCAGCCTAACGTATATCGAGATACGTGTCGATTTTTGTCTCTTTCATTTGGGAAGCGATCTTGACACTTTCACAGTTCTGCCAAGTTGATTCATGTTGTGAAACGATGACAAAAAAAAAAACTCATCGCCCTCTCGAACTGAGCCGGACTATATCGCATCTCAACATCCCACTCGATCAAACGGAATCACTCCGCTTTCAAAATGAAACAATTTATAAAATAGAGCCTGGCGATGGTTGTTGTTTTTTTTTGCAGCCTTTTCCAAGTTGAAAACTGCACTCTGACCCCCCGTGAGGATTAGCGGCACAAGTAACGGATGGGTGGATGAAAGATGTCATGTCGATGTAAGATCTTCCCGGGTGCTAAGATTTCCCTTCCAATAGCACCATTCAGAAAAAGACGCCGTTCAAAACCAGTGAGTCGTTACGTTACACTGACGTCCTCCCAAATCCTTTTTGAGGATGTCCTTCACCGTATGCGCCTCCGCTCATTTCCATGCATCGCGTCACGGCGGATTCTTTTTACTTTCCACGCCAGCAGCCGGGGAAAAAAAAACGGGGGTGTCAATGCTGGCTTTTGTCGATGGCCTCCGCTCTCAGTTTTTTTTTTTTTTTTATCTCGGAGCCTCCTTTGAAAGGAGCTGGCTCATGTCGGGCCAGGCGGTGGTGCTTCAGGAGACTGCTCCTTCGGGCAGTTATGGACCACCCCCCCCCTTAGCCCCCCCCCTCAACCTTCTTAATGAACTGCGCTCATTCACAGTGCCAAGAGTCACTGCGCTGTTTCTACACTGCCGGCCTGAGCAGATTGAAGATACAGACGGCAGCTAGGCCGGATCAAGTGGTGCCTTGAGATCAGAGAATAGTTTGGGATTTTTTATTAATTTTTTTCTCCCCCCCATCAGAGTGAGTTCATATTTCATTTTGGCTTTTCTTTTGCAAAGTTCAGTTGGTTGGAAGTCGTCTTTGGGAGCAGGTTGGCGCGAGATTTTTTTTTTTTTTAATTCGTTTTAGTCGACCAATATATTTGCAGAAAAACAAAAGCGTACTGGAGGTTTTGAAAAGCGATGCTGAGCGAATAAAGGAAAGAAAGTCAGGAAGGGAAAAAAAAAAGAAAAAAAAAAATGAAAGCCGCCATATCGAAATGATTCTGCTCTGAATTCTCGTAACCCTTTCATGCACCAAAAACAATAACTTGTAACATGCTAACATGATAGGCCACTGGTGTCAAACTCAAGGCCCGGGGGCCAGATCTGGCCCGCCACATCATTTTATGTGGCCCGCGAAGGTGAATTAAATATGTCAACTTCCATGATGCTTTGCAAAATCTCCACCAAAATTTAAAATTCTCATAATGTAATAAATAAGAGACATATTGTCAGCCTTTTCTTGTGACCAAACCTCTCATTACAGTCACTTAAACAATAGTTGAATGAACCGTTATTGAATTTTTTGTGGTTTCAGTCATAACGGCACTCGAATGGAAACGGTAATTAAAATATGGCCCACGACAAAAATGAGTTTGACACCCCTGTGATAGGCTGCCCACTGTACTAACCGCTGTCCCTGAAAGGGTTAAAAACAAAAAAGTTTAAAAAAAAGAAAAAAATTCTCTGCCTCTGATGTTGAATTTGCGTCAGCAACTAATACGTACGTCATGCTGGGTTGTATTTAAAAAGTCTTCTCCCGAAAATGTCATCAAGTTGTCCACAAATGGCATTTAGAAGCCAATTTGGTTTGGCTAATGGCTGGAAGCGGTTTGATGGACGCTCGGGCATGCTCACGGTAAAGATGTCAGACGTCGCATCGAGTAAAGTGCCCGATCGTGTCTTATTATCGGCTGACCTGCCGTGGCCTCGTTGACTCTGACAGAAAACGACACATAATTGATCATTAAAAAAGTAGCCCTGGTCTGGATTTCATTTCACACCATCCAATTATCTCTTCGTGGCACTTTATTGATATTAACTTTGGAGTCGGTAGGCTGCTTTATAATTCTTGTTTGTTTTTTTAAGCTCCCATCTTTTCAATTTTAGGAGATAAAAATGTCGAGACCGGATTAAAAATGTGCACAGTCCAAATTGAGACATGCCCTTGCATAAATCAGTGCCGATTTGTTCTTTTTGCGGCATTATTTCTGCAGCCACTCCGTAAGAGAACTCATTAGATCAACTTTTCACAAGAGTCAAGTCACATTTATTTCCAGAGCCCTTCATCACAAAAAATCTGAAAGAGCTTCACGTGCCCACAGTTCCCCACAAATATTAACGACAACCTTAACCCCGAGTCGCAATATGAACAAAATGGGTTTGTCGGGGTCCCTTACTGTTCTTTGAGCAACGAAAGGTTACAAACGTAGAAATCTGATCGTTATTTATAAGAGTAATTGTAGATATCTTATGGCTCTCTAATTTTAGATAGATCATCAACTTACTAGTGTGACCCTGCAAGGACTTCGTTTACGTACCTAGCGCGCAATCAAAACAGCTTAGCATGCTGAAGAGGGCAGCTTGTTCCTGTTTGCAGTCTTGACGTGCGACGAGCAAAGTTATTTTCAACTCTGCTTGACTCCTGGTCTCTCTTTGGGTTTTAAGATTTGCCTTCAGGGGTCCGTTTGCCTGCTGGACGTGATATTATTTGTCGGCTCTTGAATACTGACATTGGAAGCCGGCAAGGTATCTTCAACATGGCCGAACAGGGCGTTATGCCTGAACTTGTCTCGTAGCATCAACTCAGTAGAAAACATTGGTCGTGTATCAGTTTGTTGAGCGAGACGTCAAGTCATTAAAAAGTGCCGCGGTGACTGTGAGGACATTTGAGTCAAATTCTCTTGTCGTTTTCAGTACGAAAAGACTGAAGAAAAGAATTCCTCGACATTCTCGAAGCATATAAATGGTGAAAAGCATCCTAAGCAATGCCAGTCTCCCGCATCTGCGTCGGCACGATAGCATTGTTGAAAATCCTCAAACATTTTTTTTTTTTTAGGAATTAAAAAGTCAGCGGATTGTTCACCGGGCAAACCAGCCAAAGGGAGTTTTAACGAAGACGCTTGCGGGCAGTAAGTAATGATGGATTTTGGACCTCTTCCATGGAAGAAAGTTGGACTGGGAAGGCAACCAGCGCCTGAGGCTTTCTCCAGGCGTGACCTAAAAATCGTAATTTGCTCTGAGAACTGGTTTTATAATTTTTTTTTAATTGTCGGAAGTTTGAGTAAAAAAAAAAAAAAAAAATGTCAGGCCAAGTGTTCCAACTTGCTCCCCTCTTGATTCGAAAGGTCTTCAGCGGAGATGATGAACAGCCGGAGAGTATCTCACTTGACCAATCTCGGTTGCCAGAAACGGTATCGGCCAACTGCCTTAGCGAGGGATTTATTCAAGGCGTGTAAGCCAAAGTTCAAGACGTTTCACACGTTTGGAGATGCCGTCTGAAGATCTCACTCCCCGATTCCACTGATGGAAAGGATTCATCCTCACTAGCCGAAGAATGACAAGCCAGACAGGTAATCTCGGGAGAGTCAACGAAAAGGGCACTCAATTCGTCTCTGCAGAGGCCTTGTGAGACTTTGTACGAGCCGTAAGATGTAGTTTCGGTTTGTTTGGGGGTTTCAAAAGCACCCTCATTTTTATTTGTATTGATTTTGAATGGGTTTTTTTTCCCACAACTTTTGTGGTGCGGTTGTACCCCCCCCCAAAAAAAAACCAGCAGGAAAACTAAAATGGGGAAGAACAGTTAAATGCTATTGCTCCTCAATTGACTACGACATAGTTCTCAGTCATGGATTTCAGAAACAAAATCCATAAATTCACTTCACGGGCTCTTCAAGTCATTGCAAAAAGCAGTTTTCTCCTGATTTAAGCAGGTCAAATATAAAATGGAGCTTGGCGGCATTTCCATTTCGCAGCCCTTGGTGATGCTGTGCACGTGTTACACACGCACACAAAAGTACACAAACACCTGGAACCAGACGCCGCATTTCCCTGAGAGAGGAACAAAGCAGGATAACAACAACAATATGTAATGCGCTGATGCCAGACATGAGATAAATTGGAGAGCTCCTTACACAGATTGAAAACGTGTACTTGGTGTCACCTTTGTGTGTTTTCGTTCTCGGTCACACTGGTGGGGGGGCCGGCTGAGGAAGCCGCACTGATATTTGGTATATTTATTTGTTTAGGGGCGCCCGGTGGAGTTATTCTTATTGACTTGGAAGATTTTTGGTTGATACTTTATTCATAAAGCCTGCGCCTGATTCCTGTGTCCTTTTGTTATTTGTCCTGTATTCATTTTGTCCTACCTTTCAACCAGGATGCGCGAGGGTGGGGGAAAGGGGTTGAGGTAATGCCAATCCAAAATGATTAGAACCCTGATTTGGACTCAATTCAAGTCGAGTAACAAAATTGTTCCATTTGATGTTCATTCATAATCAATAGTTTTACACACAGCCTTTTGATAAACCATGGCCCTTTGTGTGTGTGTGTGTGTGTGTGCGCGCGTATTAGCTCCCAAAGCCAAGCGTGTGTTGTGACATGAACAATAGGTAGCCACCGAGCGCCAGCTCGGATCTGTGACGCGCCAGCTCTTTTGGGACATTTCCCAGAGCGTCCGTCTGTGCAGAGGCCTCGGAATCGTCGCTTTTAGTGTCAATAAATGTCACAACGTGTCTCGGGTGTGCTTTTATAAGTTCACATGCATGTGTTGCCATTGTGGCATTCCAAGGCTCGTTTCTTCTGTCGCGAGCATTTGTCACCGCGTAAAAATAGTGGCGTCTGATTGTCTTTGCAGTGGGTTATAAACCTGAATTTCACAGACACGCAAAGTGAAACCTACCTGTTAAAAAAATCGACAGCAGTCCCCTCACATACTCGTGGTTCGGCAACAGCAGAAAGTTCCTGGGAGGAAAAACAAAACCATTCTTTTTCCAATGCAGTTATTATGAGAATCATTTTTTATTATCTATTTCTAGGCTGTTTTAGTCCCTCTCATCCCCACACGGTACCCCCCCCCCCCATAAATATACAGTGATCCCTTGCTACTTTGCGGTTCGTTTATCGCGGGTTCAGTGCATCACGGATTTTTTCAAACACATAAAAAAAATATATATCGATTTATCGACATATCTTTAGAATTTCAGTCTCTCAACAGTAAACATTCTTAGATTTCTATGGTGCTCCATCTAAGCAGACTTTGTGATCTTTGTGTTGAGTCAAGATAAAACATTTGCAAACATGGTCCTTGCTTGTGGAGGCTCTCAGTCGTACAGGAAAGTTCCATCGTAGAAAGGGTTCCGTCAGTCGTCATCTGTAATTGGGGGTAAAAAACGACGAAGCTTCTGTGAGAGAAGCGAAACGTCCTTTTTTGTTTTTGTTTTTTACCCACAGGTACAGATGATGACTGACGGAATCCTTTCTACGACTTAATTGGTCGTTACTTTGCGGATTTTCGTTTATAGCGGATGGTTTTGGTCCCCATTAACCGCGATAAATGAGGGATTACTGTATTTGCCACTGTCAGTCAACGGTTGGATTCCAATTGACAACATAAACGACAATAGCAGTGAATGAGTTAATTACAGTGCCTCTCTTCCGGTAGAGCTCAGTGCTGCCACTCATGTTGTGGCAAAACGTGGTACTACACCAAAGGCGCACTAGTCTCAATTGAAACTTGCTTATTTACTGTGAAACCCCGTTAAAAAAAAAATTAAAATAGGTGATATGGTCGGGGCACGAATTAAGAATGGCGATACATCGGCGAACATGGTATGGAAAATTAATAGATTGATTGCTTGGCGGCATCGACGAGCAGCACTCGAGGGACGTATGGGCAATGTTGTTTCGCCTCCGGCTGAGGGTTTCTCATGAATAGCAAATCTCGATTGTAACACATGCAGGCGAACGGCTTGCATACATCAGCAAGTAAATGGAATGGCAACCACTCTCAGCCTGCCGCTGCGCGGTCAATATCAATTTCATCCAGGCCGCAGAACAACAAAGGTGTACTTCATATTTCCCCGCAAATATTTCGGCAACCCCCAACCCCCATGCCCCTTCGAGTCAACGAAAAAAAAATTGACGTGTTTAATTAAAGCCCGCTCTTTTGTATTTACAAGCGCTTTGGATGGTGAGATTGGATTCGCAACGGCCCGGGCGCCAGCCCGAGAAGCTGCTGCGAGCAAAAGGTCTTCGCCGTAATGAAAGTGCAGGATGCTGAATGATTCCCCCGCGCACCTCCAGTAGCTCCCAGCTCACACACAACAATTTGACTTTGTCTGCTTTCATTAGCGGTTGGACCTAAACCCGGCATCATTCACCGAGAGGAATAATACAGGCTATCCGTGTTTGTTTTAACAATTAAAATGATACATGCTGTTTATGAACGAATTTTATGGAGCCGCGTGCTGTGATAAAAGATGAACAATAGCGAGCGCATGAAAATGGAGTGTACAAGTGCAGTGGAACTTGTGACGTCAATCCATTTAAGGATGCTGAAACTTTCGAACACGTGACGATATACTCAAACCTGACCTGATTATTGATATGCGTGTACCATGACTTTTTTTTTCAGCTTTTAGCAGCTTACGAGTGGGTGTGTTAGTTTTAATTTCGTTTTAGCAGTCGTTTTTTTAAGGATGTAGTTTATTTAAAAAGACAAAAACAAATCATTTTTGTTATAATTACAGTTAAACGACGTCACCAGCCACTGAATAAAATAGCACGAGCACGCGCGCGCACACACACACACACACACACACACATACACACACAAAAGTTTGCAAGTTTGTAATCTCGGCGTTTTACCTTTTTTTCCCCGGTGTTTGTAGGGCTCGAAGCAAGGGTTCAAAACAAGACAAACCTTCCGCTGTCTGTTACTTGCTGATAATTGGGTCCACCTGCCACGTAAATTCAGGCAGCAGCTGTGCGGTACGTCTTTCCGGTCTCATGTAGTTCTTCAGCCATTTTTGTAGTTCGTTGACTGTACTGAGTCTGACGTGACACCCAAATTCTTTTCTGCGTTTTATTTGGTCCAAAATAGAAGATAACGCATATTCTGCTGATTCATAAAAGACAGAATAAGGTAGAAACAAACTTTTGTGTGTGAGCGATAAAAGAAAAAAACTCATCTTTTAATGGGTAGATTCCTTAGTCAAAAATCACAATATACTGTGAACCTTGAAAGCTCAGTCAAAGAACATACTTGTTTTTTTCTTTGCTGCAATACAATAAAGTGTATAAGAGCACACCCGCTACAGTAGTTGGCAATGTCAGAGTGTACAGAGTATAAAAATGTGACGAAATTATTTGTTCAGCACATGAATATTTTTTTTCTTTTATGTTTATCAGGATACAATGTTCTGGCGAGGTGTACTGATTTATATTCAGAATTGACATGCATTGTTTTCCAAGGACTTACCGTAAGTCGAGAGTACATTTGGCACCTCACGGCTAACGCTTAATGAATCGTTCTTTTGTGGCTGCCTCCTTACTCAACATCCGCATCCTTCACCTTGTGCCAGGTTATCCTCCACACCACCAACACAGCCAGCGTGCCAAAAAAAAACTTGGGCTCGTATGGGAACAGCTGTCAGATGGACAGCGCCAGCAAAACCGATGCCGCTGCATGAAGGGCAGCAAATAAATAACTTCACCTCCAGCGTCTCCAGCCAAGAACTTCAGGTTTGACCTGACAAATGACCAGTCATGGCCCTTTAGGGGACCAGCAGATGCCATACAAGCCAAGACCTGTGTCCATTCATCCACAAACTTTTTCAGATTATTTTTTTTCTCCAAGGAATGTGTAATATTACAACAATTTACAACAGCGTATTAATTAATGGCCACGAGTGAGCAATAATGATGAATTCTGTCGTTGCAAACAATAACAGCATGCGTTACGAGACAAGAAAAATCATCACCTGACAGAAGAAATCCATCAAAAGGCGCAAGCGCGTTGTTATAAAATTTTTATTTGGAAATAAAACAATGTTGCCATTTTACACATAGTGTGGTCCATCTATTTTACATACCAGGAAAGGGGTAGGGGTGGGGGGTTTTAACCACAGTTTTGCCATTGTAAAGTATCTGGTAAAATAATCACCCATATGGAGCTACAGTCTGCAAACGGGAGGGAGGAGATTATAGTAGTGTTTAGTCTCACAAGTCGTACATGACACACCGTAACATTAATAGCGCCACAAAACCAAAGGAAGAACGCGCACGCTTCAGCAGGACCAAACTGTGGTAACAGTAACAGTGACTTGAATCTCTCCAAAACAAACAAAAAAATAACAACGTGCTATCCTCAATGCAGTGTCTGCGGATACAGTGAGTCGCAACAAACGTGTGTCCAAATGAGGCTGAGGTAGCAAAGGCAATCATGGCTTTCCTCTTGATTGATCATTTTTAACCCAAAAGACCCCAAAACCGCCCCCCTAAAAAAAAATCTACACCGTCTTTCAACGAATGTAATTATCCAAATGTCTCTTTGGACACACTCACCCGCCATCCGCATGTGGACTGACAAACCGTTTAAGCACAAACATAGTTGCAATGAAGTCTCTCAGTGTGTTGATGATCGCTAGAGTGTTGGGGGTGTGGTGGGTGGGGCAGAAAAAATTGTGACAATGCAAAAAAAGTCAAAGTCGGCGAGTAACAAGAAGTCGCAATGTTAAACGACTAAATCGGGGACGCAGTGGCGCCTTGAGATACACACGGCACGACGTACAACTTTTGCGATACAAGAAGTCATTCGGTGACAGTGAATGCAATTCGCACTGGCTGTCAAGCTAAACATCAAACTAAGAGAATTACACATTGTCCATTTGAAACAACTGCACTACTTCCGCTAGCTTAATGCTGAGTCACTTCCAGACTCTTCGTTTGTCCGTGTGGCTGAAATGCACTGCCACCCAGTGGCCAAGTCATGTACATCAGGAGGAGTTGCTATCTATTTTCATAAAGCTCAAAATTATCGAGCACACTAGTCTTTGCTGTTTTTGGGAGGGACGCTGGAACCACTATACGTCATTTCCAGTCATTTCGAGGGCAACGATGATTTGACATAAGAGTTTTGAGTTACGAGAGTAGTCACGGAACAAATTAAACATGTATCTCAAGACGGTAATATATTTGTTAAAAATAAAAACAAAACGGAATAAATTAGTTGTAATCTTGTAGTCAAAAAGTTGCAAGAAAAAAAAAACAAGTTGAAATATTGGCTTTTTAAAAAAAATAAACATACTTTCATAAAATCTAAACATCTTATCCTCACAAAATTCCGACTTTATTTTTGTGATATTTTAACTTAATTATGGGGGTACCGGTATCTTTTTTTCTTTTGTATCAGTATGGCCCTAATACTCCTTTGTACTGTAAAACAAACTCTGCAAAACAAATTAACTTTGAAGGTCCTCACACGAGCTTTTGAATGCACAAGTGTGCACACTCCCATAAGTGAGTTTTAGAGCATCAAAGCCCAGTAGAATGAGAAAGGAAAAGTAACAAATTCATTTCCGGGTGAACCGCATCAAAAGGGGTGGGGGGGGGAGGTTATAATACAAAGGTTGGGGGTCCATATTGAGGGCTAAAGAGCGGATATGACGTACAGTTGGAGACGCTCTGCACTTTGCATAGTAGACGAGGACGACAAGGATGGATGAAGTGGTTGAGCTGTCTGGTCCCGGGGTGGGGGGCTTCTTTGTGGGTCATGTCGTATGGTCACAACACCTGCAATGCAAGACCAATGACATCAAGTATCAAGGCCGAACAATTCATCCAATTCAAAACTGCATCATTTCGGTTTGGGTCTCGATGAGGAACTATTTAAAAAAATATGTTTAAACGTATTTTCCGTTGGAGGTGTAAAACTATTATAAAAACACTTTTCTCTCTACTGTGGATGTTAAGATGGGTTTGGAACGACCCCCCCCGAATCCACATTTCCTTCACTATTCACTTCCTGGAGGTGCTGTGGATTCTATTTTTGATTGATAGCATTTTGATTAAATTTGAAGACATGATTAGCAAAGTCTGACAGCTTCAGAACATATGATGGAATATGTGACATCACACCCAGAACTGGTTGCCAGCCAATCGCAGGGCACACAGACCAACAACCATTTGCGCTCACAATCACACCTAGGGACAATTTAGAGTGTTCCATGCATGTTTTTGGAATGTGGGAGGAACCCGGAGTACCCAGAGAAAACCCACGCATGCACGGGGACAACATGCAAACTCCAAACAGGGAGGCCAGAGCCGGAATCGAACCCTGCAACTGTGCACACTTCACGTCACCTTACCTGTGGTCTGGACGAGTGGCTTGTTGCTGCGGGCAAAAAACAAAAAATGTTAGAAATTCTGCAGAATGTCATTTTGATGCTGTAACTCAGAATATATATATATTTTTTTTATGCGAGCAATATGTTTTTACTGCTTGCAATCATCCGTTAAGTGGGTTTAGCGGCCGATCATAAAGTTGCAGCAGCATTTCCGACAGTTTTAATTTCATTGGAGACGCATTACACGCTTACAGAGTGCAGCAAACACAACATTTTGGCTAACTATGCTGGAATCGTAACTCGTGACTTTTAAATCGTTCGAGTTGAATGGAATGAGCATTTCAAATGATGTGACATGGTGGCTGCATTTGGTGTGACCGCAATGTCACTCTCATTCAGGATTATGACAATACATTTCCCCCCCACCCCCCATTCTAAGTTAGTTTGTATTTCATTTTACCTTTTGATTTTCTATTAAACACGGATGACAGGTGCTGACCGGCAGTCTTGCTGAGGATGATGGATTGACGCTACCACGCGGTAAGAAGACGAGGAGGAGGAGGAGAATTTTGAGGGGAAACTTACGACTGCATGCAGGGAAGGAGTTGTTAATCTGCTCCATGACATCAGCCAGATCAGAGCTGCTGTTGTGAGGCTCCAGCAGCTCATCTGAACACATACACGCATGCATGGAGTTGGAATTCCATTTCAATTGGAGAGAAGAAAAGCGGCGCCTTGATCACCCCCTCAAAGGTGTTTGCTGCCGAGTGTTTCACCTGAGTTCTCGGGAAGTGGTTCTCCATCTTGCGCGGCGGGAGAAGACGAAAGTCCATTGACCCTCAAGTCCACCGCCGGCTGCAAGGGGAAAACAACACACACACACAAAAAAAAAAAAAGTCAATCGAATGAGCCCTTGCACCGAATCGTGAGGGCAAGTTCACTTTTGAAGGACCCCTGGTAAAAGCCAAATTGATCCTTAAATGGCAGACTTTCATTGTTTTTGTGTGGGGGGGATTTTGAGACTTTTTTTAATGGGGTTCTCGTGCGGATAAGCGGCTCGGATAATAGGTGCATGGTTCTAGTAATGACAATCATGCCTACCAAATGTCAGGGTGCGACGGGAAAGTGGCTGTGGGGGATTAATAATGAAAGTCTCAAGTCCTCTCAATAGAGCGGCAAATGGTTCAGAAGTTTTCATTGCAATTATTTTTAAATTTGTTTTGACATTTGTGATTATTTTTTTTTAATTAGTTTTCATCGCAACTTTTTCAGGGTTTTTTTCTAGTTTATTTTTTATATATGGGGTATTTGTCAAGAGCAAGATAAAAAAAAAAATACACAAAGTGTAATTCCCTTTATTTTATGTTTAGCTTGACAGTCAGCTTGAACTGGGAGTGACCTTAAACAGAGTAATGCCTCTTTGGAGGAACTGTCTTCTAAAGTTTTTTATCTCAAGGCAGACTGGAGTTTAAATGCGTTTACAATCAAGACAAATTTGTAAGAAAAGCGCACGACGAAGCAACGCATAAGAAAATATCAAACTGACCCTAAAATGGCCGTTTCAGACCGAAATGGCAGATTTCCTGCTTTTTAGTGGAACTACTCACACCAGGACTGGACTACAAAATTTTGTTTCCTCTGACAAACTGGCCTTCTAATAACAATGACACCACTGGAACACGCACGGTGACGAAGGAATGATAATATTCCCTTTTTATGGCTTGCACGACAACAATAAGAGCTAAGTGTGTCATCCGGATGACTGTGGACAGTTTTCCAGATGGCGCAAACAAGCAATTTATAGCCGGTGACATTTAGAGCACCATCCCAGACTCCCTTTGGCACTCAAAGCCAAATCAATGTTGCCAATATCCTCTCTTCTTCTTCTGCTGCTTTTTCGCCGGCTGTTGCCCGCGGCGCTAACATGTTGAAAACAAATCCAAAGGCTCCTCTTGCATTAGCTACGGTCAAAGCTCGCTCGGATTAGACCGGAGCACGTGTGAAGCTAATAATTATAATCATACCCGGATTTGGGTACTCTTGTGAGAGTACAGGAGAAATTGGCCGGTACACATGAGCCAGAGTTGAAGACTTCAGCTCACTTTTGGATTGACACTCAACTCTGTTCCATGAGGCTGCTCAGCCTGAAAATTGCGAGGATTTTTAATTTTTCCCCATAAGTCGTCAAGGGAAATAACAATATGCCTTAATCTAAATCAACAGACTGTTCAATGGTGTCTCTATGTTGAAAAACTTCAACAATCTCGGATGGGCTGGATCGTGCTCACCTGGTGCAGGAGTTGCCTGAGGCGATGGAGCTGCGACTCCAGCTGCTTGTTGTGGTCCTCCAGGATGTGCATGCGGGCCTCCAGGCGGCCCTTGTGCTGCCGCAAAAGCTTCGCCTCGGCCAGGAGGTCGGCCTCGTCGGGATGAGCAGCAGACATCGAGCTCTCCGGCTCCCACGGGCTTCCAGCGGGGCCCCCTCGCTGCTGCTCCTTCAGCTGCTCGTACTCCCTCTGGAGGCTCCTGGGATTCAAACCGTCCCCAGTGAGCAGAGATTCTGAAAGCGGAGGCAGACAGGGGCGGTCGACGATACCTTTGCTCTTCCTCTAGGCGATGGATGACCCGCTCCAGCTCGCCGCGCTCCTCCCTCTCCACGGCCTGGAGGATCTGCACGGGGCTCTGAGGCTGGCTCCGGGGCGAGCCCTCGCCTCCAAGCGTCTGGCAGTACTGAAGGATGAGTGCGTGCTCATCGTCCCTGTGTTTAAAAAAAATTAAAAATTAAAAAATACGGCAATCGCCAAAACCCATGCTAACACCCTTCTGACGCTAATCATGATAAATGAGCTGACATAATTTCATGTTACTGAGAAAAAAATAAAAAAAAAAATACAAGATTCTGAGGGATGCTAACTTGCTGAAGCTAAACTTTTTGTTGAATGAAATTCCCAAAATGCAAATTTCGACGGTGGTAATATAAAGTGACTTTTTTTGGGAGGGGGGTAGAAAATGCCATCCAAGCGTGTAACACAACAAACGGATTAAAAAAATATATAGAGTAGGTTCACGATATTACATGAAGCTATTTTGGCACGGCTTTGCTTTAAGCTCTGCACACCCCGCATATACAGCAGCACATTTATCTGGCTGATAAAATGGAATGAAGAGGGATTTAGTGCAGGTGCATGGGGGCAGATGGGAGGATTAGGTTGGAGCTGGAGAGATAGTAGAAAGAGATGCCGTTTTTTTTTTGTGTATATGTGCTTTTAGTCCATCTGTTGACACGCTGTATCAGATCTGACGAGAGTGTTGCCATGTTTTTTTTTCTTTCTTCCAGATTAACACTCAAATACATGAACATTAAAAGATATCACGTTTAAAAAGCTGACCTCACATCACACAAAACTTTTATCCGAACCATTCGAGGCTCGTCCTGCCACATACTGTGGATGCAACATACCGTCCCGGTCATTGCTGAATTGCACAAGTATTACAAATTCATACAATTGGAAGTTTGTTGTTTTGGCACTTGAAGTGTCTCCTCCACGCACATTCAGATAATTCGCATCATTATTGCAGTTAAACTGCATCCATTGACTTTTGTTGGCTGATGCATCCCGCTCAGGCACCACGGGGAAGTAACAACATAAAAAGAACAATAAGCCCCCCCCTCCCTCCAAAAAAAAAAAAAAAAAAAAAGCAATGGCAAACTGCAACTAGTTTGCTATCTGGAAATAAAGACCAGAATTACGTCAGTTGCGGGATGAGATACTACAACCATACTAAAGTACAATTCAATCACTAGCTAGCGAAAAGAGCGCGAACAACCAAATCTAGTGAACCCTCATAATCATGCTGTTTAAATATACGTTGCGCCCACAGAGCAGAGAGAGTCTAAATGCCCGTGACTAACATTGTACGCTCGGTTCGTATGTGTTGGTGCTCGTTGTGTGCTGAAGTAGCGGTTGCTTGAAAGTTCAAAACTACCCTAGCATCTATGCTAATTCTAGCGAGCTGCTTTTATGTCGGCATGAAGGCGGGTGTAATGACAACAAAGCAAGCGGCACAGAAAGAAACAATAAGAAATGGAATGAGCAAGGAATGAGAGGGAGGAAACAAGAAAAAAAAGCAGAGGAAAAAAATGTCTGAGCTTCTACTTGTAAAAAAGGGAAACTCAACAAAATACTCCAGCGGTGCCTTTGAAGGTTACGATATCAAAGTCGCCTTGCAATCATCATAAATTTGTGCTTTGTTGCTGTCACTGTGTTTTTTTGCTGACAGATCCATTCAGGAGTATAAAGTAGGACACCTTCAGTCCTTCAGGTTACAAACACTGACTACTCATTGGAAAAATAACATGTAATATCAGCAGACAACTTCTGTCGAGCAATTGGATGTGTAGCCAGTTTTTCAGTTTTTGCTGAAATACACGACACAACTGCACTGATGCACATGCAGTACACAGTGTGTGTGTGTGTGTGTGTGTGTGTGTATATATATATATA
>NW_017804968.1:504919-534491 GCF_001891065.2 Hippocampus comes
TATATATACACACTCTGTATATATATATACACACACACACACACACACACACACACACACACACAAACACACACACACAAAGTGTGTTTCTCGCCATTTAAAGGTATCCCTTCCCTTTGGCAAAACACCCATAGAGGGGAATTCAAAGTAGGATGGATGCGTGGATGATATGAATAAAAGCAATAAACCCCCCTTGCTCCCCACAAAGTGACAGATATTAAAAAGCGGGGGTGAAAAACAGAGCGCCGCAGAGTCGTGGCCCTTGCTGACTTGGACAGCAACAAAAACAGCCGGCTTGCTAATTAAGGATTCCCTTTTGGACACGCACACATAATATTTGGGCTATTTGTGCACGACTGTTTTGGATGTGAGCAAGCCTCCAGCCGCAACTCAACATGGATGTAATTCAGGGGTGATCTCAATCCGATAATCGCAGGTTTGGGACAGGTGTGATACTGGTTTGGCTGCCGTGCGCATGTCTGAGGTTGCTCAGGGAGTTTGGGTGAATGCTCAGACGAATGGAAAATTCGAGGGAACAATGGCCGTGAGTGTGTGTTGTCACATATAGAAAGACAGAAGAGCAAGAATGGGGGGGATTTTATTTGTTTTTAATGTCTGACTTGACAGCCAGTGTTTGGAACTGGGCTTGTGGCTGGCGTGGTTGCTATAGAGCGCCTCATTGTCTGCTGTGAGTACGTGAATGACACTGAGAGAAGACTTTGGAAGAGTGATGGAGGGAAAAAAATAATGAACTCCCATGTGACAGCTAGCGTGTGGACAGGGGGTTTGGTTTGGTGTGAGTGCTTGAGAGTGCCTCGTTGTCACAGCGTGGAAAAAGCCCTGTGACAACCCGGTGGCTTGAAGCAGATATATTTTCTCAGCGAAACATTGACAAGAGTTGTGCATTGGCAAAAGAAAGATGCTATATGAAGTAGCCTCCATTCTTTTTTCCAGGTTGGAGAAGTGCTAATTGATTGACACTTGAGTAGAGGTGTTTTTGAGAGCGGAGAGAACGGTTTGCTTTTTCACAATTTTGAAGTATTATTTTCTATTTTAAACAACTGTTTTTTTTTTTTTCATTTTTCCAATCACTCGTCTCTGTGGTGTATAAAATTTAGAAGGCATTACTTTTCACTTCAGGGAGACTTTAAGCACACACACCCAGAAGGTTAGAGAGCAACATTGCACTTGAACTTTTTTAAATGAACAATTAACTGGAAGATCATGAAACAACAAAATAAAGTGTTGCAAACACACACACACACACTCGCAGACATAAAAGCCGATTATCCCTCCCATAAAACTACTAGCAAGAAGCACGTTAAATCAAATAGGGAAGGCGAATTAAATGGTTTTCTTCAAGTCGGTGATTTGTCGTACTTTCCTGATGCAGTTCATCAAATATGATGCCTGGATCCTGTGTTTTTAAGCCTGGTTGTTCATCAAATTAGGAGCTCTATTATATTTAAGTGCGTCATACAGTATACTCACTATAGCGCTACAAAATGTCTTCCTTTGTATCATGGATAGGGAGTGAATCCCAACACGGCAGTTTGATGGGTGTTTTTGTTCAGCCTTCGTCATCATCATCATCATCATCCACCTCCTCACCTCCTTCCCGCACAATTGTGTATGGGCGTCAGGTTTGTATGAAGGAGACAAAAAGAAGCGAGTGGGAGCGGGCATAATGTGTTTGTCACACATTTCGAATCCATCTTCCTCAGCAATGCTTTTGCTGCTCCTCTATTATTTTGTTTTTCAGCAGTCTGGAGGACTTGAAGGCTCGTGCTGATCAAAGCATCCAAGGTCACGTGGAGGTGTCGTGGCGTCAGGTTGCGCTCGCCCCAGCGGGGAAACGATGTTACATGGATGACGGCGAGGATGACGATGAGGATGACATTCTCCTCAGCCCCTCAAAGGGCTTGACTTCACGCTGCGCAAGTCTTCAACATTTTAAATTTATTTTTAGACTAGTGCAATTTTTTTTTTTTGAACCATTTGTACGAGAGGCATTTTCTGTTGTTTGAATCAAACAATAAATTAAAAATATTTTAAGGGATAAAAAAACAAAAAATAAATACAATTTAAGAATAGAAAAATTGAAAAAGATCATGTGCATTCTAAATAAAGTAAAATAACTATCCGTAAGCTAAAATGAACTAAAAAGGAGGGAAAAGGTCTTGATTAAAATAAAAGATTATACAAAATAAAAAAATCTATCTCAAACACAAAATAAAATATATAAAGAAATTATTTAAAAAACAATTAAAGTTCAAATAAACTGAACTAACACAATGGACTATTAAAAACAAACTCAAAAAGATGAAACAAAATAAAATAAAATTGACTTGAAATAAAACGGACTAAAACCAACCAATAAATCCAATAGCCAATTTTTTTTTTTTTATAACAACAATAAAAACGATTACAAGAAATAAGACATTTCCTTCAAACACTGAGTGGTGTTAATCATTGGAATCATGTGCTTTCCTCTAGTTTGGTAAAAGGTCCATGACACACTCGGGTCGCTGAGCAACACACAGGCGCACGCGCGCACACACAAAATAGAGTTCAGCACTTTTCAGTACAGTTTTACATCTCTCTCCCCCGCGTCTGATCAAGATAAAGCGTTGCTATCAGGGTACGCTGAAACCAATCACTTGTTCGCCACCCCAATCACTCCCAGCCCTTGCAGTCTTGGACAATTCCTGGAGAAACACTTTTGATAGCTTTTCAGCTGCAATGCTGCCTTAACTTACAAGTTTAATTTGTTCCGTGACTAGGAGCATAAGTTAAATTAACCACATACCCAATGTTTTCTTCCCCTTTAAAAGTAATTGAAAGGACATGACTCCGTTCCAGGAGCCCTCCATTTTTTTTGTTTACATGTTCTAAATCAAGACAAATAGATAATAGAAAATATGAGAACATAAAAGACAAAAGAAAAAAATGTTTTTACACATGAACATACACGACTGAGGTCATTAAGTTAAGGTATCCATCAAAAAAAGAGGTCTTACATGCTTCCTGTAGCCGAGCTGCTGTCTGTAGGCAGCGATCCGTTGGACCTCTCCATCTGTGCCAACCTGAGGGACAAACATCATCACTCAACATCCGCGCTCCGAAATGTCATCGCAATTGGTCAGAGGAAATGACGGAAAGGGACATGTGTGGCACTGAAGTACATTTTTCAGCTAACTGCATTAATCGAGCATATTGATTTTTCTTACCAACATTTGAAAACGTATCTGTAGTTTCTATTCTTTGTCAAAAATAGGCTCGCTACTTTATCCAACCTCCACAGATGATGTAAAAAAAGACAACCACCGTAGTTGAGATTAAATGGCTTTTCCACATGGCAACGACGAGGCACTCTCAGGCTAGCCATGCCAGGTCAAACACTGATCCACACGATGGCTGCCTAGTGGGACTTCGAAGATTTAAAATCCCCCTTTGCTACACTTCTGCCTTTCTCAACATGACATGCACACACTCACAGCCAACGATGAGGTGCTCTAAAGCAGCGACACCAGTGGACTATCCAGAGGCAATATGAATTTTTGGTGTGTAGCGCCATCCTTCAGCTGTTTCTGATAGTGTATTTGCAACTTTGGGCTTGAATTCTGAGGTTGTTTGATGCAGAACCCTTCCAATTGTGAGGGTTGTTTTCTTACAAATATCTACTAGCGCGATTTAATAAGAGCATGTGGCTCCGGAGGGGAGTCACTAATGAGCCTGTTTTTCCCGACGTAAGCGTGTAATTACTGAAACTCAGTCACAGACACAATCTCTTCTTGGTGATGAAACGTAACATTTGGCAGAAAATTAGCAGAACGATCCTCTGTAGCTGACATAAACACCGGCAAACACCAAGAGTTGCCTAATTTAGTCTTGGGACAGCCGTTCCAAAATGCAAAGCTGCTTCGAAGACAAAAACATCATCATTTTGATCATATGTAGTCGACTGTTCTGGTAAATTTCCATTACATCCGTGGAATGAAATCTGACAAATCCCAGCGTGGATGAACATGTGCTGGCTGATGAATAAGCGAAAGCCATCACCCGCTGCGTAGTCGGCCGGTGGTTCGATGCAGTGCACCGCAGCGGCGGCATGACGGAATTAGCCGAAAGCCAGCTCTGGAGGTCATGTGATCTGAGCATCAATGTCAACAAGTCACCAAGCAAACACTTCACACTCCTCCTAATGCACTTGAAATGGTTGGAAGTAAGTCTCGTCTTTGTTAGAGTGGTGAAAATTGCACCAATTATGTCATCATGCAGAATGATCTTGCAGTAAAATGGAAAAAAAATAATTATACCAATTATGTCATCCTGCATAATTCTCTTGCCATAATATAAAAAAAAAAAAAATCAAATTTTGTGCATCTCTGTGGTCCTTTGAAGGAACATCTCCTTGACAATGATTTACATTTTGCTAATTTGACAGGCTTTGCAATGGCTGTTTTTCTCTCTTCTAGTGAGGGGCCGGGGGGGATAAATGCACCATTCCCCTCTGAATATTTATTTATTTTAAAATTATGTCCTGACTCTTTAGCTGAAAACATTTCTTTATTCACACAGGAAAGGTTGTTCTAGCAACTCCCTGCAGATAGATGACTGGTGGCATTCCACAAGTCTCCCGACTCAGTCCACCGATTTTTTTTTTTTTCCGTATACAGACTATGAATGTCTAAATTGTCTGGTGTTACAGTAGAAAACTAGTGGTGCTTACCAACTTTCAATCCTAGGTTCACGCTACAAAATGCAAAAACTGGAGATCCAGTAGGAACACTCGAAACGATACAGGGGTTTATGACTGTCCTGACATATGACGTTTCAAGACTTACAGGGGGCATGCTACGAATGTATTTAGTTGACGGCGGGCTTGGCTAACCGCCGTAACTTAGTGTTCATCATTTAGTCCACGACATCAGGACAGAACTCCAATGCAAACCAAGGACTTTATGCTGCTTTATGGAATAGGACCATATATGGAATGCTCAAATGTTGGCAGGTGGGAGGGCGGGGTACCTGCTGGCGTACTGCTCTATCCTGGAATGGGTGTCATCATGGGATAAGTGAGGTGACTGGGACAGCCTGGAGACGAATGGTGTAATTGAGATGAATGAATTTGGGTGAGCGACCAAAACCTCATTTAAAGGATTCATAGGCACACACACACACACACACACACACACACACACACACACACACACACACACACACACACACACACACACACATACATACACACGCGCATCCACAACCCAGCATGACCATCCGCAACGTCATTCCGCAAAAGGAATGGGGGAATGGGATGATCTATGAGGAGACCGAAGGGCTTTCGGCAGCCGCTGCTTGGAATGCTTTCAGGAAAGCAAGTGAGCAGAGATGTTGGCGTCGCGTGCACAGTCAAGTGTGGATGAGTCAGGCAGGCAGGCAACATGCAATTCATGCATGGCTTTAGTTGAGGTGAGGCGGGAAAAAGGTCCCGGATGACGTGTAGTTTGTTATAAAATAAATCAGTACTCAAAATTAATTAAAGGACATTCCGGTACTCGATTGTAGATACTCACTCGTACTGCTCCGGACACATGCTGATGAGGGTGACGGGACTGTAAGAGGAGGGGGGGTTGTGTTGAGGGGGTACCACAAAACATGTCTAGGTCAAATCCACTCAGTGTGCCTCACAAAACACAGCAGGTGAGGGAAAGAGGGAAATAAGGTAGGTTCGGTAGCACATGATCGTAAAAGTTAAAAGCCTCTCAGTGGGTTCCTGGGTTTTTTTTCCACACATTGCTGCGTGACGATATGAATCAGCCTTGGCGCCGGTTCTACATTAAGGAGAGCGACGGTGCAGCTGCAACAAACATTGTGCCGAGGCATAATTAAGCAAAGACACGGGAGAGGAGAGAAGAGGGGAATGGAACACTCCTCATCTGCTGGTGCACGGGGGTGTGAGGAGATTTGTTATAAAAATGCCAGATGTTCATTTTTTTTTTTTAAACAGTTTCATCAACCATACGCCACAGTGCAACCTACAAAATGCAAAGGTGGTTGTGCTTCCAAGATTGAATTTCATTCATATTTTTGTCATGGGAAATACTGTAAATATAAATAAAAAAAATAAAGCTGAGCAACGGACCGAAATGCAATTTTTTAAAATTTTCCAAAATTACAGGCTTTGCGATTTAAAAATTGCATTCTACTACTTTGTGATGTCAATTAGAATTTGATTAGCTGTGCGGCCTTCGATATAACGATCATATAAGTTGGTTAAACTCTGAATTTCCACTTTGTGGGAACCACTGTGACAGTTCTGCCTGTGGCTGCGTTGGTCATTTTTAAGAAGAACTCTTCAGTGGCACTCACCTTTCCATATTGTCGCCCTCGAGGACGGTCTGGACCGGTAAGTAACCCAGTCGAGGGTGCTTGGCGAAGTACTTCTTGGAGCGGAATTTGTTCTTCAGCACTTTGGTAAAATCTCGCATGTCCTCGCCCGACGTCGTCTGGCGGAGACAAAGGGTTACCGAATTTCAATGGGGGGTGGGGGAATATGGATCGCTCAAAGTTGACGGGAATGGAAGTCTTCAGCTGTCTTCGCAACACACATCAAGTAGTTTGGAAGAGTCTTTAAAAATAAAAACTCTTCAAGCTGTTTATTCCCACTCAGTTGAATTTAACTGTCAAACTAAACCTAAAACAAAGAGAATTGCACGATGTGCATTCAAATCAACCCCTTAGTATAGCCTTTAGTCTGTTAGCTTAATGGTAATGCTAACACATGCTCCACGTTATTTTTGTTGTTGTTCAAGTCTCTCTGTGCAACGTTATAGGAAATGGTCCAAGTATCGATTTTAACTGCACGAGAGGTAAACGCCGAGCCGGCCCACTCTGTAAAACAAGTCTTCCTCCTCCATTAATCTCATGGCACACTTTTCCCTCCGTGACAGTGACAAGTGGCGACTGCTCAAGGAGCCCATGTGGAGCTCCATGCGTCGACTGATAAGGTCACGTATTGTTTTGGGGTTTTTTTCCTTCCCCTGATTCCATCAGCGGACTTCATCAGGCTTGCCGGACTGCTATTACTAGCCCAAATACTCTCCCCAACGTCGGCGCACTGATTGCTACCCGTCGCGTGCACTGGCAAAAGAGAAGCTCATCAGCGTGGCAGGAGCGAAGACGAGCGTGCTTTAAAGTCACTCGGCGCAAAATGACACAGGCTCATCTAGCCGCAGTCAATATTAATCACATTTGCAAAATTGAAAAATCAGATATATTAAAAAATAACAAAACATTTGATATTGGAATTAGTTTGCCTAATTTGAAGCTCAATTTCAAAGAGGCCATGGCTTATTTTCACAAATGTACCTTTGATGACATTCTCCTCGCTGCACAGAAATTGCATTCCGTGATAAATAGAAGAAAAATGAGTATTATTTCATGATTTCTTCAGGGAAATTTGAATTTGATCAGAGGCGGTCACCAGTATTGATGGAACGGTAAGCGAAAAATTTTAAAGCGCCACGACAGCTCTATTAATGAATTTGAATCCCTTTCAGCTTAATTTTAGTCAGAGTAGTTCATAAAATTGTGCTGCATAATATGGTTACAAATGTGCTATTTTGTCCCAAAAATGTGCATGTGTGTGCGTCTCACCGGCGTGCAGTACTCCACCATGGGATAATTGAGCTTGTGACCCTTGGCGGTGCGCCCGGAGAAGAAGCAGCTCTGACACACGTCGTAGTTGAAATGCTTCAGGCTGCGATACCTGAACATACACACACAAAAAAATAAAAAATAAATAAATAAATAAAAGGAGTGTCAGGACAAACGTCAGGCTACTTGCAGACATTAGACGACTTGCCAACTCTTTTTCAGATGACCATTAAAGTGATTTTTTTAAAAAAAGTACAACGAGAACAACAAAAATGTTTGGAATTAATGTCAATAAAAGACGTATCTTATTCAATTGTGATGTTCTCTTAAAAAAGACATGGCTGGTGCAGCTCCCGCCATGGTGCTCGATTGCCTGGCCACCTTGCACGCGTATCCACACGCCCACAGAGCCGAACAAAAGCATCTTACAAGCGCTGACACAGTGACAGACAATTGCATTTCCGCTCAAAACGCTTCTCAATAGGACAACACCTCCATTCTGGTCAGGCACAGCCAGAAAGCCATTTAGTGGCTTGAAAAAAAAAAAGAAGGACATAATAGCCGGAGTCCTTTATCTCAATCCTCTGCGGGGACTTGGCTGACGGATGAGCCCTCACACATCGTATATCACGGAGCTCAACTGCTTCGCACGAGTCAAAGACACCATTATGCGTTGCGTCTAGTCATGAGGGGGGAGGCGTTCAGTTACCTTCAGAGCGGGATGGGCTCACACGCCACCTTGAGTCTCAAGCTCACCGGCAAACACACCACTGGGACATGTGCCACAAAAATGCAGGGCCAGCACTGTGGTCTATTTATATATCTTCAAGTTGGCAGGATGGAAACAACGGGGCTTTATTAATGAGAGAGAATGTCCAAAGTTCAAGTGCAATGTGTAACACGACAGCATGTCTGCAATGGCGAAAAGCTGGTCATGTATCAATTTTAGCTCATTTTATAAATTGATACGAAAGCTGCGAAGGCCACAATTCACACGGTCACGCAACATGCAGACTGGCTGAACCAACAGGCATTTCTGGGCTCTCGTGTGGCGACGCCCACGTCACTCACAAGGAAGGCCCTGCCTTTGAAAGCCATAGACAGTCAAACTCTCAATAGTTGAAGCCCTATATTGCACGTTTACTGTATTTTTGGTCCCTTATGTATGCCTCAGCTACTCAATTGGTTCGTTTTCAACCGCCAACAGCAAACTAAATTTCGGTTGAAAAAGCTCCCCGAACCTGGTCCAAAACCGAGACTGTGATTTCCTCAAGGCTTACTCCGCACTCTCCTTGCTCCTGTCATCGATCAGTGACATGACTTCGGAGACACTTGATTCATCAACCGATTTGTCTGGTTTTCGGTTGAAAGAAGACCAGTTCACCACAGGGCATCTTGGCACGATGTTACAATTCCGCAAAATGGAAAATAAATAAATAAATAATCGAACCAGAACAAAACGTGCGTGTGTGTTATGGGTTGTTGGCCAACATCGTGTGTGAATGTACAAACCCTGTGGAGGTTTAAATGATATTTAGTGAGTGGTCTGGCCTCTGCTGACATTTAGATAAATGCCCACCAGAGCAGAGCTGCCCTTTATGATTATCAGCAAACACCAGCGTGTGTGCGTGTCTGCCTTTGAACTGCGCACACCCACACAGCCACACACCCGCCCACAAACCCACACACAGACACACGCAACCTCCATTTCACAAAAAGCTCCCGGCTCAGTGCAAGACGCGTACCTGAAGCCCACAATGGGACACTCCTTGCAGATGTTGCACTTGGCCTGATGCTTGGCTGTCTCGGCGGCAGCCACTCGGTGCAGGACGGGGAGCCACACCATGGACTGAGGCTCCAGACGCATCCAGTCCACAAACTGCCTGGGCTCCAGTTCCACCTTATTGGTCGCCTACCAGACAAAGGAGGACATGGACGAACTGTGTTTGGTAACTTGTCAGGGATATGACCCAAAAAAAAAAAAAAAAAAAAGCTCCAGGCTATTAATTGCCACTCCCATTTGAAGTTTACTGTCAAACTAAACATCAAACAAAGAGACGTACACACTGTGTATTTAATTTAAAGCAGCTAAATAACTTTACCTTTGGGAATGCTACCTTAATGCTAACACATGACAGAGTGTTGTAAACTTTGAAGAACCGAGATTGACCACCTTTTGTTTGTTTGTTTAAAGACGAAAATGAACCAATCTGAGAAGGCCGTTCATAATAATGTCAGGGAAGAATTCCTGCCCCCTGGTCCAGCCAAAAAAAAAAATCAAACATAACCTTTCTGACACTGACAACAAAACAACAAAAGGGCAACAAAAGGTTGCAGTAGTTTTCAACTGAATCAATTGTGAATCTTTTAATTCTTGTCAATATTCCTGAATAAGCACAGCGATTTTTCAACTTTCAGCACGTTTTCCGTCCTTGCCATATATAATTGAGCAGTGTAAAGTGGATTCAGTAGAATTCATTGGACAAATAAGACAGGCACTTTAAAAAAGGGGAAGAAATTGATACGGTATATGGGCTCAATAAGTGCCCCAAAGGCCAATGAAAAAATAGCAGCCACACCCCAGTTTTCGCTATGCAGAGTCCACATTACTCAATCATAAATCCTCTCCACACTGACGAATGGAAAAAAAAAAATCCAACGATCAATATCTTTTGAACTGACTCGATGTCTTCGCGCGCTCAAGTCAGAAGTATAGAATTACGATGTTTACACACAAGCTACCGCAGCGTGAAGGGGGTGACCCCCGATAAGACAGATGGACGGTTAAATGGAAGCCAGTGACAAAAGTACAGTCAAGGAAGCCAAATTTATCGCCGTGCTATGCATTCATCATGAGATCGTTAAAGCAAATGGATAGGACGTCATTGACGGGACGGACACAGGTGTCACGCAGCGCCTGCGCTTGTGTGTGTGTGTGTGCAAAAAGTTTCAAGGAACCAACTTAGTTTGATGATTGAATGACTTATGCACGACTGCAGCACATCTGGCGCGCCAATTCGGGATGGAGCCAGCGTGCTATTTATTTTGTGCGTGTGCATCCACAGGAAAAAAAAAGGAGAGAAATTTATCACCTCACCCCAATTTAAATGCCCACTTCCCGGAAATGAAACCGTGGCGGAAGAGAGCGAGAGCAAGCAGGAGAGAAAGAGGAATGGACGCGAGATCCCCGAGGGGATAAAGACATCGTTAAATGCCAGGAACATCCAATGATAAAGCTGCTAAATTGATTCGCTGGCTGTCGTAAAGCAGCGGGGAGGACAGGCGGCAGCTGACCGCAGGCCATGAGCGGCTGTGCGGTTGGTCAGCACGTCTTCAATATTCTAGTCCTTCTTTGGCTTTGAGGTGGTGACGCGGCGGAATAGAAATGAGCTGTGATGAAGATGCTTCACTACTGTCTGCTACTTCCACTTGACTTTGGGTGAAGTCAATTGATTCCCCGCTTTGCATCCCACAAAGCATCCTCCAGTATGCAGCATAAATGTTACAATCTGAGGGCCTTTTTTGTTTTTTATTAGTCTACTAAAATGTTTTTTTTTTAAATGCACGGCACGCCAGCGTAACCCGTATGTTGTAACATGCTGCGTTCTTACGTGCTGGAAGCAGCTGCGCACGAGTACGCAGCATAAATGTTACAATCTCAGGGGCTTTTTTTGTTTTTTATTAGTCTACTAAAAAAAATTTTTTTAAATGCACGGCACGCCAGCGTAACTCGTATATTGTAATATGCTGCGTCCTTACGTGCTGGAAGCAGCTGCGCACCCGCCGACGCCGCCTGACTGAAGAGATCTGCGGAGGGATGGACAGAGGAAGGTATAAGGCGAGAGGATCTTCTCCGTGTCTCCATTTTCTGTTGCGTTTGTCCTCGCAAGAATCGTTTTGTGAATTTTATTCAACATGTGCAAATTTAAATTGTGTGTAGTCAACGACAGACCACCCGATCACAACTTCTCCTTGGCCCCACAGGCCAATAGAAAATTGTCACATAGTAGGCACGCCCACTTGTTGCTAGGTAGACTTCATAGGGCTCAATTCTGACGGCCATCAAGGCCAATGAAGAAAATTATCATTTGCTTCCATGGTCACATGTTGCTAGGCAGAATTCACAGGTCAAATGGATGAAAATGCAATATATCAGCAGTCCTCAACTTGTTAGCAGGCAAAATTCGACCTGCCCCCAAAGACAAATGGGGGTGGGGTGGGGGGAGGGAGGGTTTTCACCAGTCATGCTGCCTGCCTTGTTGCCAGGCAGATTTCATGGGCGCAGTTATAACTGAATAACGGGCTAATGAAAAAAGAAAAAAAAAGTGCCATGCCACACTGGCCCATTTGTTGTCAGGCTGAGTTCATTGAGCTTAATTACAACAGAAACCCATCTGATCTGTATTAAATACAAATTCACAAGAGAACATCACATTTCCAAAAATAAAAGGCCATTGTGCGTTCCTCACATTTCTTCTGACAGAAACTACAATAGAGTGCATGAACTAAACCATGCTAACCTCTCACAAGAGTCTTTCCTCTTGAAGAGAATCACGGTGATTGATTTTAGTGGTACTTTTAAAACATCTCTCACACACACACACACACACACACACGCACGCACACGCACACAAAGAACAGAGACAAAGGGCATGACAGCTTTTCGTGCTCTGATTAAAGCTGACTTCAGCCCCATTTCCCTCTTTCCTGTAAGGCGTGTGTGTGACTTCCTTTCTCCACACACACCACTTTATGACATCAAACCTATCAATACCAATGTGCTCGCAGATATCGTTTGACACAGCCGACTATGTGTGTGCGCGTGTGGGAGCAATTTCTGAGCCAATGAGAGTGCGGGGAGAGAGGAAAAATGCGATCAGGCGTGGATGATCCCCTTCGCAGCCTAATAGAATGTGCCGAGGGAATGCCGAAGCTCAGGGACAGAACATTTGACGGAAAGGCATGTGCAAACGGGAGGAAAAGGAGGAAAGGGAGCCGAAGTAAACAATGACGGAGTGACACTGGCGGACAATTGGGACAAGGAGAGAGAAGGGCAATAAAGGAAAATAAAAAAACAAATACATTCACACCGACTCATCCTCCAAATAAACATGCAAGGACAATGATGTAAAGCGTAGGAGGTCGCTCATCCAATTACCCCAGCAGCATGGAAAGCCGTTTTGAGCAGTTAGTTGACAGACTGTAGGAGTAGGATCTTTGTCCGCTAGTGCCCTTATTAAACGACTAGCGCGCTGACTTTCTCCATCCGTCTGTGTGTGTGTGTGTGTGTGTGTGTGTGTGTGTGTGTGTGTGTGTGTGTGTGTGTATGAGTGAACATAACTTACATTTGTATTTCTCCTCGAGGTGGCCCTTGCAGAGAGACAGCAAGCCGATCTTCATTGACATGACACGGATCTTCCCGCTTCGACCACTTTTAAAATCAACACAAGAATCAATGAGACGTGGAAAAAAAAATCATATCAATTTATACTAACAAGAGAAACATGATTCATTCATGTGGAGCTGATCCATATTAGGAAGGTGTGGTTTTGGAGGTCTATGGTCTACTGCAACCTTATTATCAGACCCATTTTCCTACCGTGCTCTGAGATTTTTTTTAATTTTTTTTTTTTATTTTAATGACAGCACCTCAGAAGTATTTGTGTCTTTTGGATAACAGCTTTTGTTTCTAACTATGCATTCAAACATACGTGTCGTAGACATTGAGCAGCCAGTTGAGACACATGTCGACGCAGAGGGGCACGTTGACCAGGTCTTTGTGCTCCTGCTCCAGGCCGTCGTAGATGGTCGTCAGGCAGTTGATGACGTCCGGGACGGACATCAACTGGTTGTTGTTGGTCAACTTGTGCTGCGCAAAAGTGTTCTGGGCCACGTTCAGGTCCAGAAGGTCCACTGCAGATGGAGGACATGTGATGAGTCTGATAAAATACACGATGAACTTTCGAGCAGCGGTGCTGAGTGACATTTGAGAAACAGGACAAGGAGCTAAAAAGTGGCCCACCGTGTTCATAGAAGCATATCGGAGTGTGAATAGTGAGAGAACAGATGGATCATCGTGATTAATTATTGATATGATGGAAATTAACCAGTCAGTTTCCACAAATATAATTTGCTGGTGACATAATCTTTTCACACACTTTTTTTTTTTTTTTTAATAAAGCATGGGGGAAAAAAGATGAAAAGGCAGAATTGGGGCTTCTCATAAAAGTTTAGACACAAATTTTTCGGCTTTACGATTTCACCTCTGCTCATTAACTGTGATAAGTTCTGGCTTCCAGTTTTAGCAAATCGTGCTTGGCTTCCAAATGGAATGCGCTAATAGGGGAATTAATCAAACATGCCATATTTTCATGAGCATACGGCGCACCGTGTTAAAAGGTGCAGTCTCGGTTATGACGCAGGCATGGTAAAACACACGCTAGCTTGAAAAAAATAGGGTAGCATGCATGTACGCTAGCATATGTTTTTAAAAGGCAGCGGGAGCAAAACATTATTAGGTGCCCATTTTTTTTTTCCTTACATATGACTTTTAAGTGCCCCTTGTGGTCGTGGAAATTACCTTAATTGATTTGGAAAGTGAAGAAATTGAAAAGTGTTCATCAACTATCCGGTGAGTAGTTAGCCAGTTCGCTACGCCTGCGCCCTGAAAATGCATTTTTCAACTGCTTGTTTTAGAGTGCATGCAGTTGTATTAAATTTTCCGGTCCAGTACAGTTGCATTTAATACAAAGATTTAGGTACTTTTTTCATTGAGTTATTTTTTAATTTTATGTGCAATAAATTTGAATTGAATCAGTATTGAAGGTTATTTTAAATCTTCCTTACACACAGGGCCCGGATGATTAATCAGGTATCCAGCCTGTAATTTATCTTTATCTTTATTGCTGTAAGCAGTAAGGAACCCAAAAAGAAGTTATTTCATTGACGATATGTATTTTTTAATTAATTGGTGCAGTGAAAAAAAAAAAACCAACAAAACTGAATTATGTTAAGCTGTCAGTCAACATTTGTTATCACTGACATCTCCGTCAATTTCCTTGCCTTATGTTACCTCCCGTTCACCAAGCCGCACGCACCCACACACGGCACATTCGCTAGCTGCCACGCAAACTCGTTTGTGCCATTTGAGGCCCCCTGGCACCGACTTAACCCAATTAGACGTTTTATTGTATGCCTGTCATGCGCGTGTGCGTGCAAATGTGTCATTCACACACATTACATGAGCAGACATTTGCGCAAAAAAAAAAAAAAAAAGACGAAACACAAAAGAGACCCGTGGATCCGTGTATGGCATCAACATTGGGATTGGATTGCCTACGTTTGAAAACAATCAGGCTAATGCATCCCCCGCAACAAATAGCGACGCGCATTGAAAAACAACAGTGCAAAAATGATGGGTTTGTATCGTTGCAGCTCATTAGCGGTCCAGCACAAATACTCCGGCGCACCAGCTTGAAAGCGCACCTGCACTGAGGAGTTTTATCTTTTTGCAGGGGGAGACAGCTGGGTCGTCTCAAAGGGTGGGCGGCTATTATAACGTTGTCTCTCGGGTGAGTGATTGTTGAGACTGCACTGTGCTTCCTTACTCTACTACAGACATCGAGGTCTGTAACGACAAACTGAAAATTATGACAGCTCGGGACAAAGTGCTGTCACCCAGCAAACTGGACAAGAAATGTAAAATTAAAGAGTCAATGCGCTTTAGCTGGTCAACCTTTAGCTGGTTTTTGGTCTTGGTCCTGTCATGGTCTTGACTTACGTCGGTCTCGGCACCCAAAAATCTTGGTCTCTTTTGAGTTCTGGTCATTGGGCAAGCGCGTACAAACCTGCTACAGAGCACTCGTGCTTCCCCGTGTATATTTGCACAAATGTATCTTCAGTCCATCCATGCTGTGCTGTTCACTAAAGTAAAAGCAATTTGAACAGCGTATCCCCTTGTTGCGTCCACTTAGTAGCATTTGTGTGCGCGTGTGTGCGTGACTTACAGCACAGAGCTTTCTGCAGACGGCGAATCTTCATGGCGGTGCGGTACGCCGAGAATCTCACGTTGTTCAAGTCCGCTGTGAACAAAAAGCAGAATTTTACTGGGTCCATCATTGTGAAATGCAACAGACTGCCAGATTTGGTACTGATCTGACGAAAGAGGCATCAAATGAGCTTTTGTGTGACCTACCTAGCGACTGGTAGAGCTCCGTCATCTTGGGATGGTCCCAGCAGGTTGTTTGTGTCTGATGGCTGAAAACAGCAGAAGAAGAAAAAAAACGCCATCAGGATAAAGACCATGAGTGAGTGCCAGGTGCCACACGCAACGATCTTATTTCCAGCACAGCTCAATCCGGTAGACCGTTGGCCAGTAAGCCACAATGCAAGTGGACTGTAACGTCAAAAAGTGAAGACATCAGTGCGTTGGCAACAGTGGCTCGCACTATTTAGTGTGTTTGTGCTGCGAAAACTGTCATCGCTGTTTGAGTTCTCAAATACCGTGCGTGTGTCCAGTGAAAGCAGCTAAAAACCATACTCAACTGTCAATCAAATGCCACTCCCACAACCTGGGAAAATGGATGCTAACTTCTATAGCATCTTTATTTTGCTTACTTCAGAAGCGATATTATATCTTCTAAAATACATCCCATGTAGCTACAACGGGGCGCTCTAAAACAGCCACGCCAGCCTGACACACGGCCAACAACGAGGTGCACTATTATCCGAAGCAAAGATGCGTTTTCGTGGTGTGAGTATAGTTAGCTAGCTAACTCCATGTCGCGATTACTGAATGGTCTTTTAACTTCCTACGAAGCAAAGTCAAAGTTGACACAGCAAAATTAAAAAAAAAAAAAAACAACCAACCAAACAAACAAATGCAAATATTATAGCCGAAGTAAGCAAAAAAAGGTGGCGGTGTGCAAATAAGTTCCCACCGACGGAAACCCACCGCAGTGCTCCGTTTCCTGCTTGTTTATTACCCCATTACGAATAAAATAGAGCCCAATAAATAAACAGACTGCAGCGCGCAAGCTGCTTCTATTGCCGCTCATAATGACGGAGGCGCGCGGTAGCCCCGCTGCACAACAGCGCGGGCCGGCGTTTCTATCAACGCTGAGGGTGCAGCGCGTGTGTGTAAATCAGCAGCTCATGAATGCTGAAATGAGAACGGCGGCGCTGTCAGCGTGCGCTCACAAACTTTGACACAGATGCTACTAAGATGGTGGAGTTTCGATAAAACAGCAGGAAGCGCGTGTGGGGGGGCCCAAGGGGACAAATAGATTCTAAGGTGAGCAGTTCAGTTGGGAGAGCTGTCGTAAAAGTTGGAGTTATTTTCTTTTTTTACATGTCATTAAATGAGCAACGAGAGAAAGCAATTTCTGTCGAAATTGTGTATGAATGCTGAAGAGTTGACGATTAACTGGAATGGTTCTCGCAGTCATATTCTTTATCCTCAGTGAAGATAAATACTCATCTTGTCTTATACTGCCCCCAGGTGGCGAAGGCAGGCACACCAGAGGGAGCAGCGCAATGGCCATTGACTTGTAGTACAAAAAGTACAAAAACTGTACAATGGCAAGAACTGGCGGAATAATCATAAAGAAATATTGGGAGCGGAACAACATGTGCGAATAAGCTTAAGTGTGTTTAAAGTGTGTGGATCCCACCTATTACATATCCCAAAAAGTCACCAAAACCACAAAATGTGACACAATGAGATGATGAGTGCAGTTTCCTTTTATCTCCACCAATTTGAAATGAAAATGCACTGCCGGCAAGTGGTCCCGAAACAGCCCTTGTTGCTGCGTCAGGACCAGCGGGGGCCTTGTGAAAGGACAGAGCGATCCACTCTGGATGCTGACATTTTGTCTCCAGAGCCATTATTAAATGCCATCTCTCAATAAGCATCAACAAATCAAATGAGGTCTCTGGAGGCTAAAGTGCAGACTGCGGCAGGTAGATAGAAATGGTGCGTCATGGCAGTTTTTTTTTTTTTTTTTTTAAAGCAGCAGGAATATGATCAGCATTTTTGACATTTTTTAGTACGCACATCCACTTGCGGATAAAGGGTAAAAATGTACACCTTGATTTGTATGCCGATTTGCCGATTGCAATGGCAGAAGTTGTGAGAATTAGTGACAGGCGAACAGATGGACGGATACGTGGGGTATCCCTCACATAAAAAAAAAATACATATATATATATATTAAGTTGAAATTAGCGATGCGCGCACCCTGCTGAAGTAGAATTTACATCCCAGTTGAGTTCACGTCTGACGCATATGTGTGCTTTAAACCCCTGTTCCATTGATTTGTTTACGAAAGTGGGTTGCTGCAGGTTCAGCGGCCGGCCACATCTGTGTTCAAACGCTGCTGGCTTTTATCTCCCAACAGCTAAACACATTCCAATAATAACAAATCGACCGTCCGTCTGTTCCCCCGCCCCACCCCCCTCCGTGGGTCCAAACACAGTGTATGTGGCTCAAACGCTTCTTATTGATCTTTCCATTTAGAACCTCATAAAAGTTTAAAAAAAATCAGTGACATATACAATATGAAATAACCTTTTGGAACACTGCAGACGACGCTGGTAAACAAATAAAAAATACAAATGATAATACAATATGACACCAAAGAGTCAATGTATTAAGCACGGTGCAACTTCCAAGGCAGTGATTGCCATCCACCGTGTCATTAAATTAAATTAAATGTATTGAACTCTTCGCAGATCACTAATTGTTTTGTCAATATACAGTTGACATTACATGCAACAATTTTATCAAGAGTGACATTTCGAATATGAGCGAACTCGAGAGTGAAACAAATAAACTGCAGTCTGACTTGGGCAGTCAGCAGTTTAGGCGGTTGGATGATTTGTGGCTAACGAAGCTAAAAAAAGTAACTGCTCCTGTTTCACCTGATTTGACCAAAAAAAAAAAAAAAAAAAAAAAAGTGAATGGGAAGCAAGACAACAAGCTGAAATTGTGACTATCAGAGCGGCAAGAGATGCGCTTGCCACTGTCAAGCGGGTGTTATCTATTCACCAGGTAGACACGTCGAATCAGCAGAAAGACAACTGTTTTGCGGAACTGAGCTGAATATGACATGTCGGTGGAGGTCTTTGTTATAATGACTGTGCCCGAGAAATATTTCAGTGACAATGAGCTGTTTTTGAAATCACGTTTACTTTTTTTGCTTGTTTTTTTTAGTCCTTTTGCGATGCAAATTATGCACATTAAAGTAAAAACTGTAGAAAGTTAAAATAAACATATTCATTTGGCAAGTGTGTGTGTGTGTGTGGGGGGGGGGCATACATTTTCCCACATGCATTTGTGAGTCTCTGTTATGGCCCACTGAAAGCAAGGTTTAACGTTTTCATCATAATTTCAATACATATATTGGGTACAAACACAATAATGCATCAAACAAATTTTCAACTACATGTACTTTCTTATCTGCGGAGTCATCATGAGTCTTATGATTGAGTAAATTTACTTTATTTAATCTACGACTCTTGGCAGGTTCCACAAAATGGAGCCTTCTCCCTCCCTAAACACTGAACCACATTATCCATTTTTGAAAACGGTTTCCAAGCTACAAAGGGTTGCTTAACTTCCCCGTCTCCGCTAACAGTAAATCAGTGCAATTTCCTGAGATAAATATTTGCATGTAGGGTGTATATGTAGGTCAGTGCTTCTGTTGGGCCTCGCTGCATCTGACCAACAACCACTGGAGTAGAGCAACTATTTTAGCCAACGACGTCACACATTTTTCTGGACACTTACTTGATATAATATGGAACTTTATTTTGAGACACCGCCCGCTGCCAGGGGAGCTGCACAGAAGCTACGGAGACAAGGAAAGACCATACTGAGAGACTCAAGTAAAAAATAAAAACAAAAACATGCATGAAATAGAGGAAGTGGGTGGGCGGGGCTTTCCAGGCAGATGGAAGAAATAGGAGCGTATAAAATATAGTTGGCGGACCTGTATAACCGAGGCGACTCATGTGCCCAGAAATGTCTCAGCTATCCGAAGCTGCATTAAGACTATTAGCAGTGACTATTAACGCTTGGTTGATTCCCACAATCCCTTTTCTGACAAAGGCATCGAGGAGCACACCAATGAAAAGACATAAAAAAAAAAAAAAAAAATTAAAAAAAATAGAGATTGGGAGATAAGAGCAAGGCTTTATTGATCCCTGAGTGGAAATTATGCTACCGGGGTAATGAGTGTCCATGTGAGATGATAGATGCTTTCTGGTTTGTCTGTCCTTGAAATAATGTCACAACTGAGGGCCAATACTGCATTAAAAAAAAACAACAACAACAGAAAAACAACCCATAGGTGATTTCAAGCGAATGTTTGCTACTCACTGGATAAGAAATGCTGAGAGGAGGGGCCAAAGTCTCGGTGGGCTTCCTGGAGGAGCTTCAGTCTGTCCTCCACTGCCACCTGCAACAAGTCGTCCAAAAGATTATTCAAAAACACAGCCCAATTTTGAATCGCACTGATGCAAAATGGCCGAGGAAGCTTAAGTTCAAACAGGTAAGCGTTCAAATGACTTTATAGGACAGCGGATCTTCGGTTTTCATCTGCCCTTGTAATGAATGGTATGACTCAAATTTTCAGCAATTATTTTTCCTTGATGCGTGCGACTGGTATGTTGCGAAAATAGCCTTGCAGTACCAAGCTGTGATTATACATAGGGTGTGTTTGGAACAAAAGGTGAAATGGGAGGGATGAGTAAAGAAAGAGGAAAAAAAAAAGACGAGACAAGTCCAGATAAAATACTGTAGCATGATGGGAAAAGTGTTTAATATGGCCGCATCCACTGAGGCTGCGCTGTACCTGTAGTAGCTTCCACCTCATGTTGAGCTGGTCCAGCTGCCTGGAGGCAGTGGAGGACAGCTGGATGTCCAGCGGAGTCAGCTCTGCAGAAAGCTCATTTACTATCTGGACATCCTGACGCAGTGGGCTGATTTCTTCCCGGAACACCTTAAAAAAAAAAAAAAAAAAAAAGGCGGGGAAATGGGTTGATGGTATACAAATAAATGCAACCCTTCTTCTTTTAATTCTTGATGTAGCCCATGTGCTAAGAGATGGCTTGACTCATGCTTACCAGAGTCTGGTCGATGTGGTCCTGCAGGGAGTCGATGAGCAGGTCACCCACAGGCTGCCAACCGGACTTGGCGTCCTCGGCCCGAGTCAGCCGCAGATCCAGTTGGTCCATGGAGCTCTGGAGCTCCTGCAATCGCTCCAGGGCTTGCTCCACCTGATTCTGCCAGCCTCCCGCGTGGCCCCTCAGACGCTCCCAGCGTTCCCTCACCTCGCCCGTCTGCTTGCGAATGGCCCGAGCCAGGCCACGGGCCTTTTGCTCCGGGCTGAGGTCTGGAAGGAATCAGGGAAATAATAAACAAAACAGTCTCAGTGTTATTTATTGGAGGATGCTTGCTGGATGAACATTGTGGTCTTCTACAACCGTTTTCCCGAGCTTGGAATTTGCTCTCCGGGGTGCTGATTGAATTGAGTACGAGCGTCTTTAGTCATGCAGACAACAATCAAAAGCCTAATAAGAGTGGAGGGAACGTACACAATTAGCTGTTTACCACTGTGCCACATCCCAACGACTTTGATTAAACAGGGCGCATACACTCCGATGTCAACTCATCGGTTGATAAAAGCGGACGATACTTTGATCGCGGCGTCAAGAGAGCACAGCGATGTCTGTCGACGCTCTGAAGTCGTGCCACACCCCCATCGCGCCCTCTTGGCTCTCTTTAATTATTAACGGGGAAAAAAAAAACGAGGATCGTTTGAAGGCAAATGTGGTGACTGGACAAAATCTGAATAATTTAAGAGTGGTAACCTTAACGAGTTGATGCATTTTTTAATTTCCCAATGGGGTCAGGATTGCCGGTAATGCTGACATATAAACGGATTGTGTTGCAAAACTTAAGTGCATCTTGCTTGCTTTGGATATCTAACTTCGTTAAAGGATTGATCGGTTTGAGAAAAAAAAAAGAAAAAAAAAACACTGGCTCCATGACTTCAGTCATCAAATTCAATTCTGTGTGCTGTGCTGTCAACACAATGTTATCCGGCTTCAAGAACGCTCCTGCCCAAGTACCAACCTGTCTTGGGCTGCAGGTTCTTGCGTGGTTCTCCTGGACCTTCAATGGGCTGCTCTGCCAGAAACATGCGAGCTTGCTCCAATGTGCTGATCACCAGCTGCTCGCGTTCTTTCAGTTCCGACTGCAGCATCTAAAAAAAAAAGAGGAACGCATTCAAAGGCGTTCAAGGAGTTCTATCAAAAACAACAAATCGCAGTTGCTTTTTTTGAGTCGAATGAAACACTTGCATATGGCCTTCGTGGTCGCAATGATTGGCCCCAATGATGGACGCTCAATCTTTGAGAGAAGTAGGGGAGGGGGGACGTTGCCATATAACAGTATAATTATTTTCGTTTTAATACACGCAAGACCCGGCGGGACTTCATTGCTTATCGGAGTGTGTGATTACTTTACGAGGCGGCCGTGTAAGTGTGAGACGCTGCCAGGCAGCTTGACGAAACGGGACGAGCTTGCTCGGTAACGCCACTTTCACGGTTTTTAAAACATGTACACAAGAAACAAGGCAGATTTTTTTTAACTCATTCAGTACCAGCCAATTCTGGACCAAGTCTGAAAAGATGTTTTAAAACGTCTTTGGGAGTGAATGAGTTAACTGCGAAATTTCAAAGTTCAAGACAATATTAAAAGGCGCGAAACAAACACTCATCACCTCAACAAATCCCACTGCCCTCTCCCTAAATTTTGAATAGATCAGAAAGAGTAGACTTTTTTTTACAAACATTTGTAACAGTTAAAAAAAAATCCAAGATAAAAACTTTTAAGACAACATAATAACTTGCCATTTTTTCTTGTAATACTCTACCACATATCAGACTTAAAAAAAAATTTGATCGTTACGAGTGATTCTTTTTTCCAAATAAGCAACTCGCGACAAATCTAGATTTTTTTTAAACAACCCCACTCCAAAAAATATTTTTTTAATGCGAAAAAACTGAAAAAAAATTATTTCCTAAAACTACCTCATATGGATAATTTAGCTGTATATCATTTGTGCAACACAACTAATGGATTATTTCCGAGGTGACTTAAGGTACACGTCCCTCCAGCTCTCCCACGTAACAAATATCTTCTGCCGAAATGGGATGTGAAGACAAAAAAAGCAAAGAATAGCTCAGCAGGAGTGTGGGAATTTAAATCCCCTCCACCGGTCTTGAAACGTGTCCTCTTTTGTTCCCGTTTCCTGCACGTGTTCACTCAAGGCAGCCTAAGTTCACGGAGACTGCCAACAAGTGAACAAACGCAGGCCTCGCGCTGAAAGAAGGCACGGGGGGGACGAATAAATGAAACCGCCGGGTTTGCTAATAAATGATTTTTGCCCTTATCCTCCGGTTCCTGCGCAGGAAGCGTAGTGGACGGATAGCAAGAGAGATAAATCGAGGGCAACTTCCTCGACGGGCAGTAGTCGTGCGAAGAGGCCAAAGGAGGTTTTTGGGAGGATAGGAAAACGAAATGAGAGGGGAGATAAAGTGTGAAGGACGGCTTATTCAAAGATCCATTGGATTATTCATTTCATTTCAGCGCAATGCTCTTGGCTGCGCTGATTGTCCACTTGGCATTTCCTCAAACTAATAAAACTAAAGAATGGAGCATTTGTGAAATTAAAAACAAATCTGCTTGACAAACAAACCAGTCAAAATGAAATAAAAGCCAATGCAAATGAAAAATCCAAAACGATTCCTAATGCTGATCCTCACAGAGCCAAAGCACGTGAGCCCTCAATGACATCATCATCAAACATTTTTTTTGTGTGTGTGCGTGCGTTCAAAAACTTTTGGCGTGTGTTCAAAAAGTGAGGCGGGGTATATGGGCTCACTGCAAGTCTTTTCAATTAAAACAAATTTAAATTTCACGAATGTAAAAAAATATATCAACTACATATTTAAGCCAATGTGCTTTTCATTTCGCTGACAAATCCCATCTGGCCGGTAAAAGATAAGACACGGCTGGCTATGTTCAAGATAAAAGGCTGCTCTTCTTTTCATCACTTATCACAATTGGACTCAGCATGTGTGCTTTAAGTACAAAAAAAATAAAAAAAGAAATGTCTGACTTTTAGTGAGGATGACCTTGGTCGACATTGTGCAATTGTGGCCACCGCACTGAATGATTGAGGCTTGGTGATGTTTGCTCGCGCGGCCAAAGGTGCACAGCAAAGAGTGTTATCGCTAAACGCCGACGGCCAATTCTATCTCATACCCGCTACAACACAATAAGCACAGCTCAAGCCCTCATTTTCCTCCCTTAGACTTAAAGGGGACATCAAAATAGTGGAAAGGGGGGGAAATAGATGACATGCATTTAAGGGCAACTTTACAAACAATTTATCACGAATGTGAATTTGGCAAAACTCCAGGGGAGTGGTGAAATTTGGAAGGTGACAACAATTTTCATGAACAGTATCGAGCTAAACGTGCTAGACGAAAGAATTACTAAGTACAGTTCAGTTGTATTTAACTTTTTTTAAAGTATGTTTGAATGTCATTTTTAAGACGTTTTATTTTGATAATTTCTTTTTACTTTCAACTGCACTGCTTTCACGCTATTAGGAATACAACTACCGGTATATAAAAGTCAAGTCAATATTGTGTTTAAAAAAAAAAAAAACAATCACTCCAGAAGTCTGGATTTGGTAATGGCACGTTTTTTTTAAGCGCTGAAAGACGCAAAAATCAAAGCAGCACTTTACCTTTAATAACAAGCGATATCACAGCTAGCCGGTCAGCGGCTAGCGCTCACGTCTAACGACGTGAAGCGATCGATTCCCTTGTCGACGTAGTTTTAGATCTTAATTTTAGGTCATTCTATAAACCTTCAAGCTCTGCCATTATTAATGATTATAGTATAATAAGTGTAATATAATGTTCGTCAAAAGGGAAGTAACACATCATTTTTTAGTTTTATTTTTTGGCACAGGCCAGCAATATTTCTGCAATAACAGTGTGGGGGTCATCCATTGTTTCTCCTAATGTGTTCTTGAATGTGACTGATGATTCTCTCATGATGTTAAGGTGAAAAGAGCCAAGCACATTTATTGTTCTCTGCTGGAAGCTGGCCTGCGCTCGACGACATCCTTTGTAGGCCATCGCACAGTATCTCAGAAAATGAAGAATGACCCGTCCAGAATTGGAAATGTTTTGTTAAATGTTTTTATGAGGTAACACTGAAAGTAGTGAAGTGGAACGGTGTAAATTTAATGCCGCCCCCACACCCAAAAAATAAAACGCAACTCAATCCACTAGTCTATACTGCTAGCAACAAAAGTGAGTCAGCCCCCGAGCGCAAATGACGTTGAGTTTCCTTATTATTCCTTATTCTTTTGTCTATAATGATTTATTGTTTTACAATATGAGTGAACTGCCTCTTTAATACTTGTATTATTTTATGAGTTCAACAGTTTTTATGTTAAGTTTATGAAACAGTAGAAAAAAAAATTTGAACCTCGCCCCAAAAAAAAAAAAAAAAAAAAGGCTATTTTCCAATCTATCATCTATTTCTAAATATATATGAATTGTGAAAGGCATACGCCGAGTGTCATTTCAGTCCGAGATCGTTTAACATCACACCTGGACATAAATCGAACCAGCGCACAGTCCGTGCGCATGAGGCGTGACGTCTAACAATGTCAGGACTAGCGCGAGATCAGCGAGGGTAGCGGTCGGCGTAGTAAACGGTCTCCGCAGGCTGCCTCATCCATCTGAATGGAATTCCATGTCAACAATATCCAGCGCTTGTAATAAATAACCGCAACGGCTGACAGCCACCAATGAAGACAAACTTACAACCTGGGTCAGCATTGATTACTTAAGACACAAGGCAATGATACCGTGCGGGGACGACGGCTTGAACGCAACAATGATCCGGCGGATAAACTGACGCGGTTGATTATTTAAATGCATTCAAACAAGTTTTATATGCCCCGTTGGCTGCTGATTGCTTGCAATAAAACTGTCGATTAATAACCAAGGACGCACAAAACATTTTGTTTATTTTCGTAGGGGACTGCCGCAAACTGCAATTCATCTTAACGCGACGTGCCTGACCACTTGCCTGATGATGAATAATAACACTGGCGATTACCGCTCGGTGATTTACAAGCACGGGATGTTCCTGCGGTTTCAGCAAACGGCTAAGCTGCCTGCGTTTTTTTTTTTTTTTTATTGATGAAAACGACAAAATGGAGCTTTCACACAGTGAGCCTCCGCTTAACGTGATTTTATTTTATGGGTTTTTTTAAATTCTGGAAAGTTGCCCTTCGCCATATGGCGGTTCACTTTTGGCGGTCTCCCTTGATCCCAGATTTTTTTTTAATCATACTTAACTCATTTTATATCACAGATCTTACGCAGCAATAAGTGCGAGCCAGGAGGAAAGAGTGCCAAAAAGACAGAATGTCGAAAGTTTGCGATCATTTCACACTTAAAATAGTAACTCTTTCAATGCCAGCCATTTTCACCAAAAAAAATGAATAAAAAATAAAGAGAACCCTCTTGAGTGCCAGACATTTTAAGGCATTCTTTCAAGGCTTTTGTTTTATGAGTGTAAAACACGAAAGTGCCAAAGGAAAGATAACACTCTCTTCTTTTATCACAACAAAAGACTGTTTCGACCTTACTCCATTTTTTGGCGTAAGCAGAAAAAAAATATAAAATCAAATAAAAAAATAAAAAAACAGAAAATGAGCCTTTGCTGAAAAGATACATCTCATGCACAGCAGTGACTTTGATGCGAATTATTCGTGACGCCTCAAATATCCGAACAGTTCTTTTCTCCTCTTTGCTTGTGGAGGCTCTCAGTCGTACAGGAAAGTTCCATCGTAGAAAGGGTTCTGTCAGTCGTCATCTGTACCTGTGGGTAAAAAACAAAAACAAAAAACAAAAAACAAAAAAGGACGTTTCGCTTCTCTCACAGAAGCTTCGTCAGCGGTAGACAACCCTGAAGTCTCCGTGAAGACTCCGGGAAGTTGCTCTGCGCTAAAAGGCTGAGCGTGGCCTGTTTGAGGACTGGGTGGGGATGGTTAGTCACGCCCCTATGGTGAAGAGGCCCATTGGTTTCTAAACTCCCTATCATTGGGTCTTGATTAGGCCTATTGTTTGGGCTAAGGCTGAATAGCTACTTTCAGTTAGCCTGATCAGCATGTCTATGTCCCTTACTGGTCAACAAGTTATTGTAAATAGGAGACAGGTTAAATCTGATACCTCCTTCACGGTTCAGAGAGGGTGAAAATTTTTTAACTTTTCTCCTCTTAAAATATCACCACCAACAATGAAAATGCACATTTGATGGCAAAATAATGTATTTACAAAAGAATCCCAGGTGCAACAATTTTACATTTGGCAAACTTTACAAAGTATTTGGTAGTAGTAGTATTTCATAGTGTGTGCACGCGTGCCATAACCTCCATCATGCTTTCCCTCTTTTGTGAAACTCCTCTGCAGTCGATTTAACGTGACAAAACACGCAAGCATTTCCAAGGGTCCGCCATGTTTTTGGAGCTTACGTTATTGTGCCAAATGGTGAGCTCATCCAAGAGAATGCTGCCATTTGCTGGCCATAGTTATTATTTATTTACTTGCTTTCGCAGATGGATGATAAACCCGTCGCTGGCCAAGACTTTTCTCCGCCCATTCGCATTAAAAAAAAAAAAAAAAAAAAAAAAATGGCGCGACTCGCTAAGAATGCCATGGACGTCCTTTCACATCAATGACGCTCAAAGAGTTTAGTGCTATGTGTCACTGCAAAGCAGAACTAGCTTACATAAGTGCTCGGTTACGGAAAGGCAAACGTCGCTAGCTAATTCAAAATAGCCCACGAACACAAGTTAGAGCGAACCGTAATCTTTCCACAAGTGGTCAAGGATAATCACAGCCGCCGAGCACTTTCAATCTCTTGAATAAACAAACTGTAAGGTCATAAAACACATAAGCATTTATTTACAAGCTGCCTCTGGCCACAACTCACACTAAATAAGTCAACACGCATTAGCCAGTTCACGGCCACCCGACTCTAGATTCTCATTCGCTGACTCCCCTGTCACTCATCAGGCCGGCTCTTGATGTGGATGTAAAGAGCCATCATGCCAACAAAGCCACAAGAGGCGGTGTTTGTGACATGAGGGATAAGGAAAAGGACAATGGTAATGACGTGGAAGAAAGAGAAAATACAAAAGGAAATGATTTCGAGACGCACTGTGAGATGGAAACAAACCGTGCAGTGGTTGTGCTGCTGCAGCAGGGTGGGCACGTCTCCACCGACAGGCATCTGCTTGGCGAGCTCCTCGTCCTGCATGCAGATCCACCTCCAGAGCTCCTCCAGGAGGCTCAGCAGACGAGACCAGCGCTCGGCACTGGCTTCCAGGTGGGCTCTGCCAAGGCGAAGCGTCCATTTAGAAATATTTGCATCAAGTTTACGGCACGCACGTTTATTTGACTTTCTTGGGCCACATAAAATTATGCGGCGGGCCAGGAACAGCCCCCCGGGCCTTGAGTTTGAAACCCCTGATCAAAGGCATTTCACGTTCGCAGTCAGCATTAAGCTAGCAGACTTTGCTCAGACAAATGACATGGTCTAGTTGAGCATTTTCATTTTTAAAGACAAAAGCGAATGAATCATTGTCTGCTATTTCAGTTTTACAGTCACCTTTAATTTAACTGGGCGTGAATAATAAGTAGCTTGAAGCTTATTTGGAGAATTGTGCAAAGTGACTGGTGCAAAGGAAAACTTTTAAATTGTCCCTAGGTGTGAGTGTGAGCGCGGATGGATGTTGGTCTCTGTGTGCCCTGCGATTGACTGGCAACCAGTTCGGAGTGTACCCCGCCTGCTGCCCGAAGACAGCTGGGATAGGCTCGAGCACTCCCGCAACCCTCGTGGGGATAAGCGGATTAGATAATGGATGGATGGAAATATGTAAGTGGGACATTTAGCCTCGAGGCTACAAGTGGCATGCAAATCCGGAAGAACCCTCCAGAGCAACACACAGCACGGTTTTTGTGTGGATCTGTCAGAAATCAGATGATTGCATTTTTTTGTTTTTGTTTGTTTCAGTTGGTGCAAAAGTTCTCGTCAGTATTCCTTCCTGTCTTTGTTCCACTGCTTCTCTCTCCGCTCCATCCTGTTTCTCGACGCATCTCCATCTGGCTCTTGTCACCTTTAATTCCACCTACACTTTCTTCACAGCCCTATCAACCAAGAAATATGGTGCTTTTTTTTTTTCCCTTCCTTTGGCGAGGTCGCGACAGACCGAGGTCTATCAGTGTCATCGGAAGTTTATGTGGCTCTCGGCTGCCTCTGGAGATACATACATATTTCACCCCGAAGCGGCACGAAAGACATGCTGAAACACTGGGCGTGTTGTCTCTGATGGACAACGCCCCGAGACCGCATAAATATTTCACAGGCATGCGAGTCACGCTCGATAAAGAAAAAGGCCATCTGTGTGTGGTCCTTTATGGACTGAGCTCAGTGAATGGGGAGATGTCTTTGGGGTCATATATTATGAATAACATGCTAAGTGGAGGGGTAATGGAGTTGCGAGGTCTTTGACTCTGGCCTAATGTTAAGGCTGACGTTTCTTAAGTAACCTCCAGGAAGCCTGGATAAGTTTAAATTAATTTAGATGTATTTATACTTCAATATATAATGTAATACTTTTGAAAGAGTAAATAACTAGGGGCACCTTCAGCACTTGGCCTACCACTGAGGATCGTTACCAGATTACCTATTATGAAATTATGAAATACGATATTTATTGCGAGTGATTAGAAATATTATATATATATA
>NW_017804968.1:534589-548608 GCF_001891065.2 Hippocampus comes
TAAAAGATAGGACCAAGGTGGGGTGCACACATCCTGGTCTGACCTTTACGCAGTTACAACCAGAGCCTGATTGAGGTTTTGAGGCAGGCCCGGGGATATCAACCCATAACCCGAATGAGCCTAAAAAGCGAATGACAACGATAAAGATGGATGGATGTTAGTTTTGACTGACCGAATGTTGGCCGATTTGGCCTTGAGGTCGCTCCAGCGTTGGTTCATGTCATCCAGCCTGTGTTGAAGGAACACGGCCTCCTCGGAGCTTCCCAGAGCCTTGACCATTTTGGACTTGTTGCCATCCACGCTCTTGTAGATGTCATTGTGGGCGTCGATCTCAGCCTGGATGTCCTGGATGGGCAGACAGACACACCATTAAGTCACTTCAATGACATAAACAACAGGAAAGTGACAAACCAAATGGCGGATTCATGCCTAGGGTCTTGCACAGAAGGGGGCTCATTTTTATTTTTGGAGAGTCCCCCTTTGACACGGGATGTCAACCCGGGAGCAACTCCCTGAGCAACGTCTGCCTCCACCCCTCCTTTTGCTCTTATCACTGCTGCAGAAAATATCCCACTGTGTGTGTGTGTGTGTGTGTGTGTGTGTGTGTGTGTGTGTGTGTGTGTGTGTGTGTGTGTGTGTGTGTGTGTGTGTGTTCCAGATGTACCCGCTGTAGGTGAAAATCAGTGACAGAGCGACCAAACATTTTTTTTATTTTACTCCTCCCACATGTTATGAAAACATTTAAATGTCGTGGCACAGACAGAGTTTGACTTGCCTATTTCCCAAAAAATAAACAAATAAATAAACAATCACTTCAGCATGTGCACGATAACGGGGGTGCTAACGATGAATCGCATCACAGCGGGGGGGGGGGGGATGTGTAAAATCGCTCCACTTTTCCTGCCGGCCGCTCTCTGGTGGGACTCTCCCTTCCGTTCGAGCCATTTGAACATTAAATAAATAAACCCCCAGTAGCATATGGATGTCGTGTGTGCGTATCACTGCCTGCAGCGGCGAGCACAGAGATGCAACTGACAAGACTTAGTGAGACGCGAATAATAAGAATTCCTGCCTAAGGAGTTATATAGAGGTGCCTTGAGAGGCAAGTTCCAAGTTTGTAGTCTTTTTTTTTTCCCCACAAATGAAATCGTACTCCATAATTTTGTCCATCATGAAAACATTCAGTCGTGACACAATCAAATGAATGAAGAAATCAACACATTTTTTTTTTTTTGTTGGTGGTTGTTTTTTTTGGGGCTCCTAGTAGACTGGGGAACTTTTGCTGGATTTATTGTACATGAAGACGGTTTCAGATCCTCGGTGCGCCAGTATTATCAGCTGTTCTTTATCGAGGATAAAGAAAACATGCCTGCGCTAATGGGGTGATAACACCATGACACAGATGCTAGTCGTTAGCTCGTCTGTGGCGTTTCCCGTTATGCGTTAGCCTGAAGTTAACTTTTTATTTTACAAACACGAGTAATTTGCCTTTTGTTCAATTTGACAAGTCATATGTCAATAGACACGCTTTAATTAACACATTTTATCCGAAAGTTACATATAAAGGAGCTGAACACCGCGTTGAGGACGCGCGCTAAATATTTGGCACGTCAACCCAATGACAACACGTCGGCGCGCAAAGACAGATTCATGCACTTCGGACTGAGCCAACTGGACCTAACTCAAGTCATTACCCGAGTGCTTCCCCTTCCTTTTTTTTTTTTTCTTTTTAACTTGGGTACTTCTATGTCGAACATACGCTTAGTTTGAGCACACACGTGTGCACTCACGCTCCGGGAGCGAAAACAGACACTGTGCGGGTATTGGTTGAGCACACATTCATTTACAAAAGCTCCCTTTTGCAATTCATTTTAGCAACTGAAAGACAGGTTAGTGTGCATGATCCAAACCAAATACTCATGCGGTCTAAGGCCCATAAATCAGTATGCAACAAAAGATTGTCTGTCTGCTCGTACTTCACGTTGAACATGGGTTCTGGATGCTAATTCATTATATTTGGTGGTTTGGGGGATGAAGGCCTCCAGCACCATTAATAATTACGGAAAAATACTGATGACATGCAACGCATGCTTGGAATGATAAAAAAGAAAAAAATAACACGACACTTGCGTAGGCGGGTAAAAAGCTGAAGGTTAATGGTTTGTGCGTCGCATAAAAGCAATAACGAGCCTTGTTTAACGATGTGCTACTTACAGTGAACACTTTCGCGCCCACGTTTCTCTGAAAAACGTACCTGATTTCATCTGGATGGCATTTCTATTTGGAACGACTACTTTGCGAGTTTTTATATTTCTCCACCAGTTACAAGCATGTAATGACAATATAAATACTCTCTGAGCATAAGGTGCCTATACTTGACAACAATGGCTGAAATTACGATTGGAAGTGGACCCACGCTGAGGAGGCAAAGTCAAAAACAGTTTGTACATCCGCTGCCGCAAGGTCAAGAAGGCCAGGTGGATAAATACCTGTTCAAACTTCCTGAGAAGCTCGTGCAAACTGAAATTTAAACCAATCATGTTGCCGCATGTGCTTAGGCTCCTCCCACTCCCGCCGAGCCCTTTCTACATCCTCTCCTTTCCTACGAGTTGGGTCGAAGGTCAACAAATGTCAGATCCCTCTTGGATCTTCCCATCCCGGGAACGCGTTCCAAGCATGCTTTCCGGAGGGGGGCGATCTGGAATCGGGATTAAGGGGACGACCAGTGCCATCGGAGTTCTCAGACAGCCAGGAACGGGACGCGCTGAATCCAACAAATCTTGGAATGAAAGTCTGCAAATTGGAGATAAGATGCTGGGAGACTTGAGGGATGTATAAGCTTTTCTTCCTTGCCTCCGATTGTTTTTTGTTTTTGTTATTTTTAAATCTGCATGACGCTTTCAGGGGGACGTCCGGCCTTGTCCAGGATTACAACTCCAACTCCAAAAGGCACATGGAAGCGATCACGTGCCAAGAGTCACCTCGGCGTCTCCCTCCTAATCATGACTAGCGCTCAGTCAAAGAATGCTTTCTTCTGGTCTTGGAGCCCAAGGCCACGTTTTCACCCGACAGCCCGGCGCCTCCATCTTTTTTGAGTCCGAGTCCCACCAGATATTATCTCCTTGGAGAAGACGCCTTTGCTCATCGCTGTCGCAAGTTTTTGGGTTTTTTTTTTCGCCAAAACCTTCCCGTGTGGATGTTTACTCCTCGAGGGGATCTTGGGAGGGGGTCTCGCTGCGCCACTGGCTGCCTCAGCGGCTCTCTGGCCCACTACAAACCCCCTCACTCGTTTTCACAGCTGTTTATTATTGTAATTTCCCCTTTCCCCTCCTCTTCCTCACTCACTCGCTCGCTCTTTCTCTCTCCCACCCTGGCAGTCCCCGACACTAACTTGGACACACCACACACCCACTTCCTGAGGCCGACCCCTGCTGCCCGCCTGTGCTTTCGAGACCACGACACAAAGTTTGAGGGGGCAAAAATACAGCTCAGAAATGAAGTGATGAGTGGGCCACGAAGCCAAATGTCGAAGGGGACTTAAAAAAAAAAAAAAAAAAAGGAAATGAATAGCGTAATTCACATTTGGACATTTGAACCGTGTATGACTTCTAATAGGCTTTATAGGATCAGGATTTTTTTTTTTGTTTTGCTAGAATGTGTTATTTCGCATATCTGATAAACGACATCTTCGGTCAATCGGCAAATGATGACATGATAACCAATTACCCATTTTGCTTTAAAATGTAAAATGTCTGCCGATCCGATCCAGCCAATCAGATCCGTGCATGTGGTAGTTTGACCTCCAAATGGCACCTACCCGACTCAATCTACCTCTTAATAACGGCACTATCATATCACAATTTGGCCAGAACAGTAGAATGGCATTTGCCATTAATCTCAAACAGAAAAGATGAACCAATGAAACACGTTTCTCAAGGCACCGCTGTACTTGTATAACCAATAGTCCGTACCAAAAATCGAGTCAAGAGTGGTAAATGTTTCAAGCTGATTGGATGCTTGCTGGCCCGTAGGGTCGTCGTCGTCTTTGGGGCTGGCGCGGAGCATACATTAAAGATGCGCTCGCGACAATGTATGTTGGAAATGGGAACAGAAGAATTGCAGACATGCGGCGCACATCAAAGACAAGCAGACAGATGGCTGTCAGGCCAAGGGGAGCCAGAGTGAGAACGCGAGAAAGACAAATACAAAGTTGCATATTCATAAGGAGAAGACTTTGAAGTGCACTTAGCTCATTAAAAAGATCTACATATCTCCGGGCCCTTTAAACAGCATTTTTGATTCATAAAGTCAACTACTGTATACTGCTTGAGGAATTTCTACTTAACCATGTAAAATGTATTAATTAAGACGGTGACATGTTTTTTTTTTGTGCAGGGATTTTAATTTAATGGAAAAATACATGATTACATGTTGACAGATTATTGGAGGTATTTTGAAACGCGGACTTTGGTCATCTTTGACATCAACTATTGTGGGTTCTCAGGAAAAATAATGCATTTTTAAGCAATAATCCACCCCCCATATTTATTTAACCCTTTCATGCACAAATAATGATAACCTGTAACCTGATAACCTGTCCACTGTAGTAACCGCTGTCCCTGAAACGGCTAAAAAACAAAAAATAATAATAATAAATAAATAAAGTAGTACTGCAACATGATTGCATTACTACTGGATGGTAAAATTCAGAAATGGGAATGACAAAAGAGCGGTTTGACATGTGATGTCGAGAGGGAGCAGAAGTGATGCCGCCCACACGGAGTTAAACAAGCATGTAACAGGATCACAAACGTGGCACCGGCACACAAACACACCCGGGGCCTCGCTTCCACTTAACGGGCAAGCTTGCGTCATGGCTTACAAGTCAAGAAGCTTCCGACCTCACATGATCCTGCCTTTAAAACGGATAGCTTGTTTTATTCCTCCCTTAGGATGCACCGGGTTATCTTGCCTGCGAGTGAAATGAGCGCGGCGAGAAGAGAACAGTAAAACGAAATCCTAGAAAAACCTCAGTTGAACCAGAAATGTACTCACGGTGTGACAAGGCTGCCATGAGAGAAGACAAGTGAAGGTCGTAGGTATCGCCCAATGGGAATGCAGTAGCGGGAGCACAGGTCAAAGCCATGACATGGCACTCAAGCTGCTACAATTCATCGCAAGAACGCCTCCAGAAGCAAGAACGAAATTGATCCAATGCGCTGCTGTTGCCGCTGATAATCAGCTATCGATTCACATAGCGCTTTTGTGGGTGCACTAACAAGACACTCGAGAGGTAACGATCGAGGTCGAAAACAAAAACACGATCCTCCCTCTGTGGCGAAGCCCAATGATGTCAATAATGACAGTGCCAGCTCGCACCAAAAACATGGTTTTGCAATGTGTATTCTAATGAGGAAAATAGCACTCTTATAATATTGTACGATATAAAAATATACAGGGCGGCATGGTGGTTGACTGGTTAGCACGTCGGTCTCACAGTGTGTCAGTATAATACAGACAGACACCGGTACACATTGAGGCATCATGACTCCACAGCAGTAATCTTAGCCATTCTTCACAGAGGATAAAGAACGTATGCCTGTGAGTATTTTCGGTTGCCATGTGTTCAAATATCCGTTGTGTTACGGGTTACAACACGGCTGAATATATGCTAATCATTAGGCTGTCTGAGGTGGATCCCATTACTAAGCTACATGGTTGTTTCAAAATTGTTTGGAACACATATTTTGTTCCGACAGCAGACTTTTATTATTATTACTTGCTTAACTGCCCCTAGTTGCTTTTTTCACGGCAAGAGAGTGGTTACAAACACTAAAGAATGCTTTAATAGTGTGTTTTAATATGCTTAAATGTATTTTAAACCCACAGGACAAGGTAAGACTATTAAAAAATATTTAGATGGTCTCTGAATATCACGGACTTTCATGATTACGGGTTAGTCTGGAACTCCTGGAAAGTTGTTCAACCCAAGTACTCCAGGCATCAGCAGTAGGATTATGAATATATCAATCCAGGAGCTGGGAAAGAAGTTAATGCGAGTCAAATGAGAATCCGACTGGGTCTGGTGATCATGTTTGCGTGATGTTTAAAGATAGCCAAGCGTCTTGAATGTGAATAAAAGGAGACTTTCAGAGAAAGAGGCTTTAAGATGAACAGGGCTGACAGATGGTGGAAGATGACTCGCTTGCAAAAGGCTGAAAAAGAAAGAAATGGAATCAAAGCTGCGAGTAGCAATGAAAGGGTCCATCGAACTTTGTTGCCGTGCTCCGTCCGCACAAGCAGAGACGAAAACTCAAGTGTTTCAGAATTTAACATCGCCCATCTGTCTTGGTGTACGTGGTTGAAATTTAAAAACGGAGCTCTGAAAATGGCAACATCGTGCCGACTTTCAACCAGCATGGCAAATTTCCTGTTTTTTTTTCTTGAGACTTTTTGTGACTTTACTCAGAAGAGACATACTTACTAAATTTACTATTTTTCCCAGAAATGTGTGGTGGCCTGGGTAGGGCTAACATGACCTTAAAATGGCTGCTTTAAACCAAAATGGCTGGCTTCTTGTGTCTTTTTGGGCATAGATTAATGAGACTTTTTTGTGGGTCTACTTAAAAAGGACATGAGCAATAAAATTCATGCGTCTATGGGACAGTGCCTTTAGGGGCTGACGTTTAAAAATACAAATCTGGGGACCTGAAAATGGCTGATAGGAACCTAAAATGGCCACTTTTATTGTCAATTTGGGCCTTGGTTCTTGAGGCTTTTTTGGTGGATCAATTTAGGATAGAGTGTACTATAAAAATCCATGCGTGGATGGGATACTGCCTTCGGCGGCTGAAGTTTGAAAAATAATCTGTGAGGCCTGAGGCATGGGTTCTTGAGTCTTCTTTGTGGGTCTACTCATGATGGACATTCCCACCAAATTCCATGTTGCCTAAGCAAACTGGTCGGGGGCTGAATTTTCCAAAATATAGAATTTTATAATTTATTTTACTTTTATTTTTGCGGGGGAGTATCAGGAAGCTCTAAAATAGCGATTTAAATATCGCAAAAATAACAATGAAAAACCAACGTAGAAATCTCAAAAAAAATACCACAAACCCAGCTTGGGACTATGAAGACTATTTTTTTTCAATATTTTTATGTTATTTGCGATAGTTTGTTTGCGGCGGAAGAACGATGGAGTGCGCCAGATAAGATCAGCTCAGCTTTCATGGCAGGTAGTGTGAGAAAGGTTCAGATTCCAAAACGCTCGCCTCCACCAAAGCAAAACATTCCACCGGGCTCTACGATAACAAGCCCGCCTTTAAATTACATATTTTCCAATTCACACAAGATCACTTTATGCCAGCGCCCCCACACCCACATCCATCTCATATAGCTCATATTCCTTCATATTTTTTTTTCATAAATATTCATGATGCCCAGTGTTTCCTCTTTTAACTCTGTAATTCAAACATCCTTGCTTTCACTATAGAAAAGAAGCGCTACTAACAGGCCTTGGAAGGGCGCGAGTGGTTTACGAAAAAAAAAAAATCCATAGATCTAAAGAGAGCCTTGCTGGGAATGGGGAGCTGACACATGCATGAGATCTAGAGCTTAAATTTAGACACAAATCAATAGATAATGTGCTTTGTGTTGAGTGAACATCAGGCAGATTATGGTCCAAACATCGCCGCATGAAGCAAATAGAAGAAGAGATTGTAAAGTTTAAAAAAAAAAAAGTTTCCATCAGGGTGTGTCGTGCCATCAACACATCCTGCGCAGGCCCCCTGAGGGAGTAGCCACTGGGCGGGACCTGCAATTTTGGTACCCCCACCCTCCTTCCACTTTTATCAGCCATTCCGTTTCTAGTACAGTATGAGGACACTTCCTTTGAGCTCCAACTAGGTGCTTTGGTACATAGTAGGGCTTAAAGATTTTGAAAAATCATGTAATTGTGCTTCCAGTGTCTATGTATTTTGTTGACAAACACAAGCAATCAATCTGTACTAGAATAAATGAGATCAGATTTATTTAGGATATATATTATACATGTTGTGGTCTTATAAGTAATAGCTTTAGCTTATGCTAAAATAAAAGCAAATGAACCGCGAATGAATATGACAGGCAGTTTATCTACTTCGATTCAAGTTATTGACTTGCTAAATGCTGACTAATCTTTGAGGCGTTCCCCACTGGTAACAAGATTACAAATTGGATTTTACCGCTGTTCCTTCCTGCGGCCTCACAACGTCCATAATTCTGAGACACGTGTCCCCCAACATCAAAATGCAAATCGCGACATACATCACGTCAAGATTAATTGCTGGAACAACCAGAGGAGACACCCTTTTGCTAATGATGCAACGAGTACAGGAGTAGGAAGAAAAACAAGTGACAGAACCATCAAGCTTTGTTGCGACACAAAGCGTGTCCTGTAGATCAAGTAAAAGAGAAAGTAGTCGTCAAACGCACTGTAAATCTGTCAGACACACAATGTGGTCTTTTCAAAACTTTTAAAACCATGCAACCTCCTTTCAAATCCCGAAATATTCTCCCCCGCACACAGCCTAAAAGAAAAAAAAATAACTCAAAGCAAACGCCATCGGGGCTTGAATCTCTGGTTAAATTCAACACCTAATAATCACATTTATACACTCGCTGCACAGACACAACCGACACCCACGTCACTCCCCGCCCTTTAAAGCCACACGCAGTCAAAGTCACAGACACTAGACAGTGTGGAATGTAATTGGAGACCCCCCCAAGTGGACAAAAATAATAACTGCGTCTTGCACAGTTTCGGCATCTCTCGATAGCATCCACACTGAGGGTGCCGATACTAATAATAAGACCAGCAGCGTCAAAGGAGATGATGCTGATGCAGTGGGTACAGAGCGTATTTTTGTGGTGGAGCATAAATGTACATTCTTAGTCATATACATCCTCCACTGTTCTTGCAGCCTCCTCATCTGCTGCGTTTAGCGCCGACCACAAGCTTAGGTAGGAAGGTGAGCGGTTATATCACTGCCTACTAATCTATTTTATAACATTTCCATCATCTACAGTTACAATACTGGCAAGTTATACCGGTGACGATGATCGCTAAACACTCACAAAAGCAGCTAGCTACATTAACAACCTAAACTTGATGGCACCCAAAAAAAAAAAAAGTTACGTCATGAGATAGATGTGGTAAGGGGATTATTATTATTTTTTTTTTTTGGGCGATGAGTAATCATTGCTACGCACAGACGCATATATTCCCGTGTCGTTTCAAATCTGCGGCTCCTTTGATCGCCTCGCCGACGAAAGCCATATTAAAAAGGAGCATGCGTTAGTAGATGAAAGGCTTGTCCGATTAGGCGCCTCCTCGAGTTGAAATACATATCTGTTCATAAATACTTGTACACATTAGAGACAGAAAAAAAAAATGTCCTCACGCTGACGCATTTTCTTTAAAAGAGGGGTTGGATAAAATGACAAATACATAAGATCTGTTCGGCTTTCAGGACGTGAGACGCCGTGCTTGCTGACATTTTTAAAAAAAGAACATGAAGAAATGGAGCTGGAAAAAGAAATCCGCTAATTCAAGCACCTATATAAAAGATGGCCAACACTGTCGCAAGGGAGGCATATGCAGGTACATCGGTTCCATCAGACCTAGGAATTATTTTATGTGTTAACGTATGCAGATAAGAAGCCATGGAACAAATGGCTGCTCAGCTGTTCCTTGTCCAGGTGGATCCAAATTAGCGCGGCGATAACTTCAAAGTCCCCTGGAACGCAACTCCCTTTTTTCAACGCCGATTAATTGGAAAGCCCTGGACTTGGTGAATTTGCGGTTGTGACGCAGCGCACACAACCACGTAGCAATTACTCTCTCGAAATCCATTGCACTGCAGACGCGAGACACAATGCTTAAAAGAGGAGAAATAAAGCAAGAGCGGAGGAGCCATTTGTACTGTGAAGCACCACCACCTCTTTCCTGTTTCAAGGTACCGGCTAACTCCGAGTTAGGTTGCTCCAAAATGCGCAGGAGTCCACGAGTTGCTTCATTTTTTCAATTAATGTGCTCTTGATTTGAAAACAAAACTGCTCCGTTCCTTTCATTAACATCCGGCAATGAGACGCTAACGACAAAGTGGGAGAAAAAAAAAAAAAATTATGGCTCAATGTTTTAACTTGTATAATGTCTTTTTAACTTCAAATGGCTTTATTAATTCAAATAAAATGACTTTATCAATGAACTAAAACACAGAACCATATTTGTACAAAGTAAATATATATATATTTTTAAATCATTTGTACATTTCAAACAAATATAACATTTTTGAGTTGACTATGGAAATCAAGTGATTAACGATGATCAAATAATGAAATGATGACTACTGACAAAAGCAGTGGGATGATTTCCATATTTCGGGGGAATATTAACGATTCATATTCAGCCAAATGCTTCTGGAACTGTGCTTCACAGTGCAGATGGACAATAACCAGCAGCAAACTACAAAAAAAAATAAAATAAAATAAAAATTCCATAATTCATCTCCTTAAAAAAAACACAATGTAAGCAGCAGGAGTATTTTCATTCATCCAATTTCAGTGCGTCAAAACATTTTCTCACCATGTCAAGTGGCAAAACGCTGCTTGCTTTACACAAAATAAAGCTGTCCCTCCTCTGCCGAAGAGAGAAACCATCAATGAAATAACCTTTTTTTTTTCTATGTCTCGCCATCATCATCATCATCATCGGCTTTCATATCGTTCATCAAGTCCAGAGAGGTACTTGGGGCATAGCGCGCACTGCAAGAGATGCATCAGAATGTTTCATGGCTTAAAATCCTTTTAAGTGGCCCCTCACATCCCTCCTGGATAAGTGGGAGATGATGGGCGAGATCCATTTCCTTGGCCGCGATTTGCATCTATTTAGTGCTCGGGGGCATCAAAGGTGTCAGAAGTTGGGAGCCAATTAACCCGGCTATAACCTGCCGACGCCTTACAAAGCCAGACTAGGACGGCGGATTAAAACCAGACGAGCGCTTGGAAACCGGCCGAGTCAGTTTATGAGAAACAATAAGAAATAAAAGTTGATTAATAAGGGAACCAGACACATCATACTCTTAAAACAAGTTGTTTTATATGCTCCATGAATAGTGTTTGATGTTGAAGTTGGCCTTCTCGCCGTGTGTCATCATCATGCTTAGCATGAACAATGTAGCCGTGTTCCTGAATGTGCACACCAAATTAAAAAAAAAAAAAAAAGCATTTCTTTTGATTCAGTTACTCAAGGACTCCTTTGACCGTTTCAAAAGATAAAACACAATGCATATTTAACGTAACTGCAGAGTTTAACCTTGAAGTGCGCCAAGCGTAAAGCTAATGCTAACAGGCAAGCTAGGCTAGCGAATAGCATCTATGTGTGTTCTAAGCCCTCGACCAACAGATAGTCAACCAAAATGCAGGGCAACACATCAACATTTTTTTTCCTACGCCATCTAATGTTGCTGGGCCGCAGTGTCAAAATTTGACGATCATCTTGAGGATTCGCCGAGAAAAATGGGGTGCTCTGAAAGCGATTTTACTCTTTCGCGCAATGACTGATTGAACTTCTATCACATTGTGGTGACAGATTCCGTTAATGACGACTGGAGATTGCCGCGATACCTCTGCGCAATCCGCTGATCAATCCGCGCCGCTCGAAAGCGTCGCTCTGTGTACCTTTTATTAATAGCGCGTCGCCGCGTATCATATTTTTGCTCTTTAATTGAAGCCCGATCGACTGAGCCGTCCTCCCAGGTGGCAGCAGCAGCCTCTGTAATTCAACCTAAAATGAGGCTACAAAAATAATGAAATATAATAACCTGCTTTGAAGAATTTAGGACATGCTGCAGGTTGGAGATGTTTACCGTGCAAGACCTTCCTAATTTCGGTGCGGGAGCAGAGCAAGATAAGCCAACGTGTCAATATTATAGACTCCGAACATAGGTGATGCGATTTTTGCCACAACAATGTCTGATCCTATTCCCCTCTTTTTAAAAAGTGCTGCCAATTTACTAAGATCCAGAAAAGCTACAAATTCAAATGGCACACATGCAACACACACAGGGGGGAAAAGTGATTTGAGTTAAGAGCTCGGGCAAAGAATGCTTTCGACTTGTAAGTTAAGGTACCTTTATACTCCTGTGTTGGGATGGCCGGCCGCGGTACCTCGCAAAAACGAGAAGAAAAACGGATTCTTTAAAAAAAAAAAAAAAAAATTAATGCAATGCGAGCAATTTGTGGCTAAAGTGGGCGGAGCCTTCTTCTGTTTCTACGAGAGACAAGAAATGCGCTCCTGTCAATAAAGACTATAATTACATACACGTCTATTGATCAATATATCCCATTGCGCAGGCATCGGGACAAAAGCTTCTGTCACAATTTGCTACATGTCATATTTTACACCAAAATACATTAAGACTACATTGAGCTGCCTCTTGATCACAAATACAACTGTTACTCGGAAATTAATGTCGAAAACAAAGCCTGTACCACGATGCTGCTTCACCAGCCGTTATTCCATCACGTGCGGCAGCTCGCAACCGCAAATTGTCATTGCGGCGAGCCGGCGAGTTGTTTCAGCATTCCAATTGATACTCTCACGTGCGCACCCACATTCTCACACGCTGCAACGCGAACGCGCTCATGCGTAAACGATTCCCTTGCTTGAATTTATCACTTGGCGGAGGGGCGGCCACTCCGGAGACTCACTTGGATGCATACAAGCAATTAGAATCTGTCCATTTTGCCTTAATACAGTCATTCGTTTTGCAGCTCAGAAATATCAGCGCATAGGCCCAATCGCATGAAATCCCGAAAAGTGAGCCAGTGCCTAAATAGGCCAAGCGCAAGGGAGTTAGAGCGCAGCCCATCTTCCATCACGGCCGCTATTAGTCCCTTCGGATTGGCGTCCTCTAAAGAGCCACTTTCCAGATTCAATTCAGCGACACTCCAGCACGGTTTCATACGGAGGAAGAGAAAAAAAAAAGCTACTTCATAGAGCTTTGCGTAGACAGGAGCGCGTACATCTCTTTCTAAGCGTCCCTTTTTCAATTCGTTCCAATCAAAAAGGTGGAAGCGGGCACATTCTGGTTGCCAATCTGGGAATTTGGTCTCAGGAGACCATTTCAAGAAAGTCAATTTGATCTTTTTTTTTTTAGCGACTCCTGAAGCCAGATACAATTACGCTAATGCAACTGGGACCCACGTGAGCCAGCTTTCGTCGTAATCGAAGCCATTCGCATCTCATCAAATGACTGGGCAGCAATTTCCCAAAATAAAAAGACGCGGCTGGAAGGCTCAGGAAGAAGCTTTCCGTCCATTCCACTTTTGGCAGGCGCCTCCTTTTTAAAGCTTGACTGACATTTGTCATAAAGGAGGACAAAGTCACAATAACTGTCCAATTAAGTGGCCTTGGAATACATTTTCTTTCTCATCTGGGATGTTCCGAAGATCATCGAGCTCTTATTGCATTGCTGGGTCTGCCGTATCTCATCTTCCTCTTGACCATACCCCACAGATTTTCTACAGGGGTTAAGGTCAGGTGGGTTCGCAAGACCAGGACTACAATGGTCCTTGCACCAGCTACTGATAGCTTTGGCACTGTGAGCATACTTTTATTTCTTGTCAGAATACAACTTTATTGTCATTTAGACTTTCATTCCGGTCGCAAATGGGGATGACAAATCCAAGAGGAGACTGTGGGCAGCAAGGCAAAGTAGCTGTGGCAGCTCTGACCACATTAGCAGAGTGTATCTGTGTGTGTGTGTGTGTGTGTGTGTGTGTGTGTGTGTGTGTGTGTGTGTGTGTGTGTGTGTGTGTGTGTGCGCGTGTTTCTCATTCCATCGTTATTCTTTTCATTTTCATTTCCTCTTACCGGCGGGCGAGCAGTGACACCGTCATGGCAACCGGCATCAGCGACGCGTGTTTGTAAGCCCGATAACAGCCATATCCAACCACAAGCACGCAAGCGCACACACA